>NC_068455.1:40491166-40686166 GCF_023373465.1 Oncorhynchus keta
GCTGCTGTGATGGCACACTGTGGAATTTCACCCAGTAGATATGGGAGTTTTTCAAAATTGGATTTGTTTTCGAATTCTTTGTGGATCTGTGTGATCTGGGGAAATATGTATCTCTAATATGGTCATACATTGGGCAGGAGGTTAGGAAGTGCAGCTCAGTTTCCACCTCATTTTGTGGGCAGTGAGCACATAGCCTGTCTTCTCTTGAGAGCCATGTCTGCGTACGGCGGCCTTTCTCAATAGCAAGGCTATGCTCACTGAGTCTGTACATAGTCAAAGCTTTCCTTAATTTTGGGTCAGTCACAGTGGTCAGGTATTCTGCCGCTGTGTACTCTCTGTGTAGGGCCAAATAGCATTCTAGTTTGCTCTGTTTTTTTGTTAATTCTTTCCAATGTGTTAAGTAATTATCTTTTTGTTTTCTCATGATTTGGTTGGGTCTAATTGTGTTGTTGTCCTGGGGCTCTGTAGGGTGTGTTTGTGTTTGTGAACAGAGCCCCAGGACCAGCTTGCTTAGGGGACTCTTCTCCAGGTTCATCTCTCTGTAGGTGATGGCTTTGTTATGGAAGGTTTGTGAATCGCTTCCTTTTAGGTGGTTGTAGAATTTAATGGCTCTTTTCTGGATTTTGATAATTAGTGGGTATCGGCCTAATTCTGCTCTGCATGCATTATTTGGTGTTTTACATTGTACACGGAGGATATTTTTGCAGAATTCTGCGTGCAGAGTCTCAATTTGGTGTTTGTCCCATTTTGTGAAGTCTTGGTTGGTGAGCGGACCTCAGACCTCACAACCATAAAGGGCAATGGGCTCTATGACTGATTCAAGTATTTTTAGCCAAATCCTAATTGGTATGTTGAAATGTATGTTTCTTTTGATGGCATAGAATGCCCTTCTTGCCTTGTCTCTCAGATCGTTCACAGCTTTGTGGAAGTTACCTGTGGCGCTGATGTTTAGGCCAAGGTATGTATAGTTTTTGTGTGCTCTAGGGCAACAGTGTCTAGATGGAATTTGAATTTGTGGTCCTGGTGACTGGACCTTTTTGGAACACCATTATTTTGGTCTTACTGAGATTTACTGTCAGGGCCCAGGTCTGACAGAATCTGTGCATAAGATCTAGGTGCTGCTGTAGGCCCTCCTTGGTTGGTGACAGAAGCACCAGATCATCAGCAAACAGCAGACACTTGACTTCGGATTCTAGCAGGGGAGTCCGGGTGCTGCAGACTTTTCTAGTGCCCGCGCCAATTCGTTGATATATATGTTGAAGAGGGTGGGGCTTAAGCTGCATCCCTGTCTAACCCCACGACCCTGTGTGAAGAAATGTGTGTTTTTTGCCAATTTTAACCGCACACTTGTTGTTTGTGTACATGGATTTAATAATGTCATATGTTTTACCCCCAACACCACTTTCCATCAGTTTGTATAGCAGACCCTCATGCCAGATTGAGTCGAAGGCTTTTTTGAAATCAACAAAGCATGAGAAGACTTTGCCTTTGTTTTGGTTTGTTTGGTTGTCAATTAGGGTGTGCAGGGTGAATACATGGTCTGTTGTACGGTAATTTGGTAAAAAGCCCATTTGACATTTGCTCAGTACATTGATTTCATTGAGGAAATGTACGAGTCTGCTGTTAATAATAATGCAGAGGATTTTCCCAAGGTTACTGTTGACACATATTCCACGGTAGTTATTGGGGTCAAATTTGTCTCCACTTTTGTGGATTGGGGTGATCAGTCCTTGGTTCCAAATATTGGGGAAGATGCCAGAGTATGCCAGTATGATGTTAAAGAGTTTTAGTATAGCCAATTGGAATTTGTTGTCTGTATATTTGATCATTTCATTGAGGATACCATTGACACCACAGGCCTTTTTTGGGTTGGAGGGTTTTTATTTTGTCCTGTAACTCATTCAATGTAATTGGAGAATCCAGTGGGTTCTGGTAGTCTTTAATAGTTGATTCTAAGATCTGTATTTGATCATGTATATGTTTTTGCTCTTTATTCTTTGTTATAGAACCAAAAAGATTGGAGAAGTGGTTTACCCATACATCTCCATTTTGGATAGATTATTCTTCGTGTTGTTGTTTGTTTAGTGTTTTCCAATTTTCCCAGAAGTGGTTAGAGTCTATGGATTCTTCAATTACATTGAGCTGATTTCTGACATGCTGTTCCTTCTTTTTCCGTAGTGTATTTCTGTATTGTTTTAGTGATTCACCATAGTGAAGGCGTAGACTCAGGTTTTCCGGGTCTCTATGTTTTTGGTTGGACAGGTTTCTCAATTTCTTTCTTAGATTTTTGCATTCTTCATCAAACCATTTGTCATTATTGTTAATTTTCTTCGGTTTTCTATTTGAGATTTTTAGATTTGATAGGGAAGCTGAGAGGTCAAATATACTGTTAAGATTTTCTACTGCCAAGTTTACACCTTCACTATTACAGTGGAACGTTTTACACAGGAAATTGTCTAAAAGGGATTGAATTTGTTGTTGCCTAATTGTTTTTGGTAGGTTTCAAACTGCATTCCTTCCATCTATAGCATTTCTTAATGTTACTCGGTTCCTTTGGCTTTGATGCCTCATGATTGAGTATTGCTCTGTTTAAGTAGACTGTGATTTTGCTGTGGTCTGATAGGGGTGTTAGTGGACTGACTGTGAACGCTCTGAGAGATTCTGGGTTGAGGTCAGTGATAAAGTAGTCTACAGTACTACTGCCAAGAGATGAGCTATAGGTGTACCTACCATAGGAGTCCCCTCGAAGCCTACCGTTGACTATGTACATACCCAGCGTGCGACAAAGCTGCAGGAGTTGTGACCCGTTTTTGTTGGTTATGTTGTCATAGTTGTGCCTAGGGGGGCATATGTGGGAGGGGATGCTGTCACCTCCAGGCAGATGTTTGTCCCCCTGTGTGCTGAGGGTGTCAGGTTCTTGTCCGGTTCTGGCATTTAGGTCGCCACAGACTAGTACATGTCCATGAAATCTCCACCAAAAAGTATTTTACCCTCTGGTTGAAATTGAATGATTTCTGTATGGAGATTGTCAAAAAACTGATCATCATAATATGATGAATCTGAAGTAGGAGCATAAGCTGCACATATGTATACATCCATTGTCACAATAGATTGTACCTTTGTTAAGTTTCACCCAAATGTGGTTAGTACCTTTTTTTTCTTCATTTCGTTCAGTGCTAAGTCCTGCTTATGCTAAATGATGATTCCACCTGAGGCTCGGCCCCGTTTAACATTTTTATGTTTGATTGATGATAGTTAACTTTCTCTATAGCCTGAGGGACACTGGGTATCTATGTCTCCACAACACCATGTTTCCAGTAGGATTATGATGTCCTGTCCCTTGATGTTTTTAACCAGAATGGGACTAGGGTTCCAATTTGGGAACACCCCCACGTTCAGCTGGAAGGTGGCGCATGGAACGCAAATATATTCCTAAAAATATTTAACCTCCACACATTAACAAGTCCAGTGGCTCAAATGAAAGATAAACACCTTGTTCATCTACCCAGCAAGTCAGATTTCTAAAATGTTTTACGGCGAAAACATAGCACATATTTATATTAGATCACCACCGAAACAAAAGGCAAGCGGCGGCCATTTTGTCCCAGAAAAAAATCAAATTTAAAAGTAGGATTAAAAAATAAATAATTCACTAACCTTTTGAAAATCTTCATCAGATGACAGTAATATTACATGTTACACAGTACATTAAATTTTTTTCCAATAATATGCCATTTATATCCATAAATCTCTGTTTACAATGACGACATTTCAAAAAATGCTACTCAAATGTCAGGAGAAATGATGATAGCTCCGACAGATAACGTCAGATAACAAGCAATAAACATGACTAAATATACATGTTCTACATATATTTACAAAGATACACTTCTTCTTAATGCAACCGCTGTATTACATTTATTTTTAACGTTACAGACATCGTTCACTGGGCTATACTATGAGTCAGCGCTCAGATATTAGCAGTATGTCTCCTCTACGTTTGGAGTCCACAGAAACACCAAATAACCACATAAATATTCCCTTACCTTTGATGTTCTTCCATCAGAAGACGTAGAAGGAGTCATACTTACCCAATACATCGTTTGGTTTCACGTTGTGTGTCTCTGTATTAGCACATGTTAACAGCTTCGGCTGAAATGCATCCAAAATTACTTCTGGTCCAGCACTCTTGCGCATCAAAACTTCCAATTTACATATTATATGTCCACTAAACTGGTCAAACAATGTGAAACATCGAGCTTTATGATGTTTTTAGCATGTAGAACAAAGATCAGCGCGAACAGACAAACCGGCTTCAAATGCTGGATCATGGAAAAAGACGTACTCCAAATCGGCCGCGCGCAATAGAGTGCCTGTTTTTCAGAGGGACACGAGCAATTTCGCCCGCCAAACGTGCAGGGCTCGTGGGATTCTCACAATGAACGTGCCATTTGAAAGCTGACATCGCGCTGAACAGATAGACTGTTCCTGGATCGGTAGCTGCCTGGGAAGGGTGGGGGCCATGACGTCAAAGTTGACCCAACTTTTCTCTTCACAAGAGAGAGTTTGGGAGAAAGGCTGCCCTGAGAGTTCTGCTTTACATACAGACATAATTTAAACGGGTTTAGAAACTTTAGAGTGTTTTCTATTCAATAATAATTTTTATATGCATATATTAGCAATTTTGGGAAAAAATATTTTCAGTTTACTATGGGTACGCACTTTCTCCAACGGGGGCAGTATAGAGGGGGAGCTCTTAGAGGTCAATTCTGGATTTGTTGTTTTATAACCAAAATGTGAAGAGTATAAGCACCGGATATACCAAGAGCTGAGAGTTAATGATCTCATTTGCATTGAAAAAAACAACATATTAATATATATATATATATATATATATACTGCTCAAAAAAATAAAGGGAACACTTAAACAACACAATGTAACTCCAAGTCAATCACACTTCTGTGAAATCAAACTGTCCACTTAGGAAGCAACACTGATTGACAATACATTTCACATGTTGTTGTGCAAATGGAATAGACAACAGGTGGAAATTATAGGCATTTAGCAAGACACCCCCAATAAAGGGGTGGTTCTGCAGGTGGTGACCACAGACCACTTCTCAGTTCCTATGCTTCCTGGCTGATGTTTTGGTCACTTTTGAATGCTGGCGGTGCTTTCACTCTAGTGGTAGCATGAGAAGGAGTCTACAACCCACACAAGTGGCTCAGGTAGTGCAGCTCATCCAGGATGGCACATCAATGCGAGCTGTGGCAAGAAGGTTTGCTGTGTCTGTCAGCGTAGTGTCCAGAGCATGGAGGCGCTACCAGGAGACAGGCCAGTACATCAGGAGACGTGGAGGAGGCCGTAGGAGGGCAACAACCCAGCAGCAGGACCGCTACCGCCTTTGTGCAAGGAGGAGCAGGAGGAGCACTGCCAGAGCCCTGCAAAATGACCTCCAGCAGGCCACAAATGTGCATGTGTCTGCTCAAACGGTCAGAAACAGACTCCATGAGGGGGGTATGAGGGCTCGACATCCACAGGTGAGGGTTGTGCTTACAGCCCAACACCGTGCAGAACGTTTGGCATTTGCCAGAGAACACCAAGATTGGCAAATTCGCCACTGGCGCCCTGTGCTCTTCACAGATGAAAGCAGGTTCACACTGAGCACATGTGACAGACGCCGTGGAGAATGTTCTGCTGCCTGCAACATCCTCCAGCATGAGCGGTTTGGCGGTGGGTCAATCATGGTGTGGGGTGGCATTTCTTTGGGGGGCCGCACAACCCTCCATGTAGCCTGACTGCCATTAGGTACCGAGATGAGATCCTCAGACCCCTTGTGAGACCATATGCTGGTGCAGTTGGCCCTGGGTTCCTCCTAATGCAAGACAATGCTAGACCTCTTGTGGCTGGAGTGTGTCAGCAGTTCCTGCAAGAGGAAGGCATTGAATCATCAGGTCTCGCTCCATCCACCAATGCTACGTTGCACCACAGACTGTCCAGGAGTTGGCGGATGCTTTAGTCCAGGTCTGGGAGGAGATCCCTCAGGAGACCATCCACCACCTCATCAGGAGCATGCCCAGGCATTGTAGGGAGGTCATACAGGCACGTGGAGGCCATAGTGTCATTTTGACTTGTTTTAAGGACATTACATCAAAGTTGGATCAGCCTGTAGTGTGGTTTTCCACTTTAATTTTGAGTGTGACTCCAAATCCAGACCTCCATGGGTTGACAAATTTTATTTCCATTGATAATTTTTGTGTGATTTTGTTGTCAGCACATTCAACTGTGATTAAGAAAAAAGTATTTAATAAGAACATTTCATTCATTCAGATCTAGGATGTGTTATTTTAGTGTTCCCTTTATTTTTTTGAGCAGTGTATATATACAGTTGAAGTCGTAAGTTTAGATACACTGACGTTGGAGTCATTAAAATCATTTTTCAACCATTCTACAAATATATTTTTAACTGTAGTCTTGGCAAGTCAGTTAGGACATCTACATTGTGCATGACACAAGTATTTTTACCAACAATTTTTTACAGACAGTTTATTTCACTTGTAATTCACTGAATCACGACTCCAGTGGGTCAGAAGTTTACACACACTAAGTTGACTGTGCCTTTAAACAGCTTGGAAAATTCCATAAAATGACGTCATGGCTTTAGAAGCTTCTGATAGGCTATTTGACATAAATGAGTCAATTGGAGGTGTACCTGTGGATGTATTTCAAGGCCTACCTTCAACCTCAGTGCCTCTTTGCTTGACATCATGGGAAACTCAAAAGAAATCATCCAAGACCTCAGAAAACCAAATTGTAGACCTCCAAGTCTGCTTCATCATTGGGAGCAATTTCCAAACGCCTGAATGTACCACGTTCATCTGTACAAACAATAGTATGCAAGTATGAACACCATGGGACCACGCAGCCGTCATATTGCTCAGGAAGGAGACTGAGCGTTCTGTCTCCTAGAGATGAACGTACTTTGGTGGGAAAAGAGCAAATCAATCCCAGAACAACAGCAAAGGACCTTGTGACGATGCTGGAGGAAACAGGTACAAAAGTGTCTATATCCACAGTAAAACAAGTCCTATATCGACATAACCTGAAAGGCCGCCCAGTAAGGAAGAAGCCACTGTTCCAAAACCACCATAAAAAAGCCAGACTACGGTTTGCAACTGCACATGGGGACAAAGATCGTACTTTTCGGAGAAATGTCCTCTGGTCTGATGAAACAAAAATAGAACTGTTTGGCCATAATGACCATCGTTATGTTGGCTTGCAAGCCGACGAACACCATCCCAACCATGAAGCAGGGGGGTGGCAGCATCATATGGGGGGGGGGGGGGTGCTTTACTGCAGGAGGGACTGGTGTACTTCACAAAATCGATGGCATCACGAGGAAGAAAAATGATGTGGATATTTTGAAGCTACATCTCAAGACGTTAGTCAGGAAGTTAAAGCTTGGTCGCAAATGGCTCTTCCAAATAGACAATGACCCCAAGCACACTTTCAAAGTTGTGGAGGACAACAAAGTCAAGGTATTGGAGTGGCCATCACAAAGCTCTGAACTCAATCCTATAGAAGATTTGTGTGCAGCTGAAAAAGCGTGTGCGAGCAAGGAGGCCTACAAACCTGACTCAGTTACACCATCTCTGTCAGGAGGAATGGGCCAAAATACATCCATCTTATTGTGGGAAGTTTGTGGAAGGCTATAGAAGTGTTTGACCCAAGTTAAACCATTTAAAGGCAATGCTACGAAATACTAGTTGAAACTTCTGACCCACTGGGAATGTGATGAAAGAAATGAAAGCTGAAATAAATAATTCTCTCTACTATTATTCTGACAATTCACATTCTTAAAATAAAGTGGTGATTCTAACTGACCTAAGACAGGGAAATTGTACTAGGATTAAATGTCAGGAATTGTGAAAAACCTGAGTTTAAATGTATTTGGCTAAGGTGTATGTGAACTTCCAACTGTACACACACACTCATACACCATTACATATATTTATTATAATACCAGTGCCAACATGATAAAGAATAGTTGTAAACAGATTAATAATAATGGAATAAACTTGCACAAATAAATAAGTTCAATGCGATCTGCAACCGTGTGTTTTAAAGGGTCGGTCAAGCCCAGTAGTCTGTATATTAGATGCAGTAGTTGGGGCACCTCTCCTATGTCTGATTGTTCTAGGTGTCTTTTGCCAGAGGTTACCTCAGCATATGTATGCTGATGATCTGAATGATACATGGTGTGGACTGCATCATGTGGTGTACTTCTCTGAAGGACGGTGTTCTGCCCAATCCTAGAGTAGTGGTCAGTGCTGTGTTGTGATGGCCCAGGTCCAGTAGTGCTGTTTTGTGATGGGCTGGATCTAGTAGTGCTGTGTCTGGTCTAGAGGTCAACCGATTATGATTTTTCAACACCGATACCGATTATTGGAGGACCAAAAAAATGCCGATACCAATTTTTTTTTTCTTTTTTTTTTTGTATTTGTAATAATGACAATTACAACAATACTGAATGAACACTTATTTTTAACTTAATATAATACATCAATAAAATCAATTTAGCCTCAAATAAATAATGAAACATGTTCAATTTGGTTTAAATAATGCAAAAACAAAGTGTTGGAGAAGAAAGTAAAAGTTCAATATTTGCCATGTAAGAAAGCTAACGTTTCAGTTCCTTGCTCAGAACATGAGACCATATGAAAGCTGGTGGTTCCTTTTAACATGAGTCTTCAATATTCCCAGGTAAGAAGTTTTAGGTTGTAGTTATTATAGGACTATTTCTCTCTATACCATTTGTATTTCATTAACCTTTGACTATTGGATGTTCTTATAGGCACTTGAGTATTGCCAGTGTAACAGTATAGCTTCCGTCCCTCTCCTCGCTCCTCCCTTGGCTCGAACCAGGAACACAACGACAACAGCCACCCTCGAAGCAGCGTTACCCATTCAGAGCAAGGGGAACAACTACTCCAAGTCTCAGAGCAAGTGACGTTTGAAACGCTATTAGCGTGCACCCCGCTAACTAGCGAGCCATTTCACATCACATCGTTACACCAGTCTAATCTCAGGAGTTGGTAGGCTTGAAGTCATAAACAGCGCAATGCTTGACGCACAGCGAAGAGCTGCTGGCAAAACGCACGAAAGTGCTGTTTGAATGAATGCTTATGAGACTGCTGGTGCCTACCATCGCTCAGTCAGACTGCTCTATCAAATCATAGACTTAATTATAACATAATAACACACAGAAATGCGAGCCGTAGGTCATTAATATGGTCGAATCTGGAAACTATCGTCTAGAAAACAAGACGTTTATTCTTTCAGTGAAATACGGAACCGTTCCGTATTTTATCTAATGGGTGGCATCCATCAGTCTAAATATTCCTGTTACATTGCACAACCTTCAATGTTATGTCATACGTACGTAACATTCTGGCAAATTAGTTCGCAATGAGCCAGGTGGCCCAAACTGTTGCATATACTCTGACTCTATATGCAATGAACCCAGGAGAAGTGACACAATTTCACCTGGTTAATATTGCCTGCTAACCTGGATTTATTTTAGCTAAATATGCAGGTTTAAAAAAGATATACTTCTGTGTATTGATTTTAAGAAAGACATTGGTGTTTATGGTTAGGTACACGTTGGAGCAACGACAGTCCTTTTTCGTGAATGCGCACCGCATCGATTATATACAAAGCAGGACACGCTAGATAAACTAGTAATATCATCAACCATGTGTAGTTATAACTAGTGATTATGATTGATTAAGTTTAATGCTAGCTAGCAACTTACCTTGGCTTCTTACTGCATTCGCGTAACAGGTGGGCTCCTCGTGAGGCAGGTGGTTAGAGCGTTGGACTAGTTAACCGTAAGGTTGCAAGATTGAATCGCTGAGCTGACAAGGTAAAAATCTGTCGTTCTGTCCCTGAACAAGACGGTTAACCCACCGTTCCTACGCTGTCATTGAAAATTTGAATGTGTTCTTAACTGAATTGCCTAGTTAAATAAAGATTTAAATAAAAACATTTTTTTTTAAATATGCGAAATCGGTGTCCAAAATTACTGATTTCCGATTGTTATGAAAACTTGAAATCGGCCATAATTAACCGGCCATTCTGATTAATCGGTCGACTTCTAGTCTGGTCTGATAGAGGTGTTTTGTGATGGGCTGGGTCTAGTAGAGCTATGTTGTCATGGGCCGGGTCTAGTAGAGCTGTGTTGTGATGGGCTGGATCTAGTAGAGCTGTGTTGTGATGGGCTGGGTCTAGTAGGGCTGTGTTGTGATGGGCTGGGTCTAGTAGAGCTGTGTTGTCATGGGCCGGGTCGAGTAGAGCTGTGTTGTGATGGGCTTGGTTGGATCTAGTAGAGTTGTGTTGTGATGGGCTGGATCTAGTAGAGTTGTGATGGGCTGGATCTAGTAGAGCTGTGTTGTGATGGGCTGGGTCTAGTAGAGCTGCGTTGTGATGGGCTGGGTCTAGTAGAGCTGTGTTGTGATGGGCTGGATCTAGTAGAGCTGTGTTGTGATGGGCTGGGCCTAGTAGAGCTGTGTTGTGATGGGCTGGGTCTAGTAGAGCTGTGTTGTGATGGGCTGGGCCTAGTAGAGCTGTGTTGTGATGGGCCGGGCCTAGTAGAGCTGTGTTGTGATGGGCCGGGCCTAGTAGAGCTGTGTTGTGATGGGCCGGGTCTAGTAGATCTGTGTTGTGATGGGCCGGGTCTAGTAGATCTGTGTTGTGATGGGCCGGGTCTAGTAGAGCTGTGTTGTGATGGGTCGGGTCTAGTAGATCTGTGTTGTGATGGGCTGGGTCTAGTAGATCTGTGTTGTGATGGGCCGGGTCTAGTAGAGCTGTGTTGTGATGGGTCGGGTCTAGTAGAGCTGTGTTGTGATGGGCCGGGTCTAGTAGTGCTGTGTAGATCTGTTGATTTATTTTGTCAATCAACTTTCCTGGGAAGTCTTTTCTTGGTAGGAGGGTGGACACAACTATATTGGTTGTTGGGAACATAGCCTGTGCCCGTTCTGCCACTCTTCTCACTGCCCCAGATACATTTTCACCTTTGGCATGAAGGTGGTTTGTGGCAGTGTGGATGATGATGTTGTCAGTCGTGGTCTGACTGAGTAGCGTCAGTTGTAGGACACCAGAACATATACATCTGGTGTCTAGGGAATAATCTTTCCTGGACTAAGAACTTCCCAATTGAATCAATAAGGATTGCAGTTGTGGGTGATTGTCTGGGTGGAGCAGACTGGAAGGCTGGTAGGTTGACCTAGGCTGGAGCATACTGGGAGGCTGGTAGGTTGACCTGAGCTGGAGTAGACTGGGAGGCTGGTAGGTTGACCTGAGCTGGAGTAGACTGGGAGGCTGGTAGGTTGACCTGGGCTGGAGTAGACTGGGAGGCTGGTAGGTTGACCTGGGCTGGAGCAGACCGGGAGGCTGGTTGGCTGACCTGGGCTAGAGCAGACTGGGAAGCAGGTAGGCTGATCTGGGCTGGAGCAGACTGGTAGGCTGGTGCAGTGTCATCAGGCTGTGTGGCTGAGGCCATGCTGGTCTCAGGTTCTGCTTGTGTTGTGCCAATCTGGTGGACATGTTCTCTAGCTGCAGAGGACATAATGACTAGCTGCTGGTTGAGGGTGTCAATGTACTCTTTGTTATAGCTCCTTTCTTGTTGTGCTCAGATGGTCTCTGAGGTCATCATTTGTATGGCTCAGTGTGTCCATTTTGCGTTCTAATTTTGCAAATCGATGCACTGTTTAATCTCTTTTAGTTTCTGGACAGTGTCCTCCTCTTGAAGCTTGTTCTCTCTGCGTTCTATGACCTCTGCTTCGACTAGAGAGAGGGTGTTGTGGAAACGTTGCATAGCAGGTGTTCTTGGTGTTGTAGGCATGTCCTTGGCTCTGTCTGCTGCAGGTGAGGTAGGTAGAGGGACACTGAGGGCTTCTTACTGGGTCACAGAGACCGTTTCTACTTTTAGGGTAGCAAGCCTTTTCTCCAAAGCCTGGAGTCTTGAATCATTGCCTTGTATCAATACAATTCCATTATTATATAAGTTCACTGTTTGATACATGTTGCTCTGGTCAGCTTCTTCAAAAATGCTGATCTGACATCCTTGGCTGATGCCTCTCTTTTTTGAGAAAGGGAAATGGTTGCAAATAACCCTTTGCCATATGTGCCCTCGTTTGGTATTAAATATTACACTTGCTTTGTTTTGCAACTGGTAAGATCTGCAAACTCATGGTTCTGTCCCATCAACAAACCTTTGAAACTTTTCTTCGCTTTCTCTGTTTGGATGTCTGTTGGGTAAACGATCTCCATAGCAACGCTGCTGATGATGGCTGCAATAGAAGCCTTGTTTCTTGTATTATTGTCTCTTGTGTCTTTAGAGGACTGTTTTACGTTGATGTCCTTTATCTTCTGTCCTTATTTTGTCTTATTTTGTCTTTCTTTTCTTCTGTTAACTAGATATTCTTTGTTAGCTTGCTAGCTTCTTCCAGGAGAGTCCCTAGCAACTGCTTAGCAACTGGTAAACAACAAACAAAGATAACTGTACAATTTAATGATTTTTTTTCTTCAAAAGCCTATCTTCTTTGTTTGTTGTTTTGTCTTCTATTCAGTCTTGCAGTTTCCTTTAGCTTTTCCCCCGATGTATTTCACTCTAAAAACCATGTACATTTCAATATTTGAAGGAGTTCAATTTTTTCAGCAGCCGCTGCTCAATTTAGAACTCTCTCTCTCAATTCAATTCAATTCAATTCAAGGGGCTTTATTGGCATGGGAAACATGTGTTAACATTGCCAAAGCAAGTGAGGTAGACAACATACAAAGTGAATATATAAAGTGAAAAACAACAAAAATTAACAGTAAACATTACACATACAGAAGTTTAAAAACAGTAAAGACATTACAAATGTCATATATATATATATATATATATATATATACAATGTACAAATAGTTAAAGGACACAAGATAAAATGAATAAGCATAAATATGGGTTGTATTTACAATGGTGTTTGTTCTTCACTGGTTGCCCTTTTCTCGTGGCAACAGGTCACAAATCTTGCTGCTGTGATGGCACACTGTGGAATTTCACCCAGTAGATATGGGAGTTTTTCAAAATTGGATTTGTTTTCGAATTCTTTGTGGATCTGTGTGATCTGGGGGAAATATGTATCTCTAATATGGTCATACATTGGGCAGGAGGTTAGGAAGTGCAGCTCAGTTTCCACCTCATTTTAGATAGTATACAAAAGATAGTATACAAAAGTGAAATAAACAATAAAAATGAATCTCTCCTCTTTCTCTCTTTCTTTCTTTTTCTCTCTCCTCTCACTCCTACGTTATCATTTTTCTCTTGCTCTCACTCCTCTTTCTCTCTCGGTACTTCTCTCTCTTGTCAATCAATTCAATTCAAGGAGCTTTATTGGCATGGGAAACATGTGTTAACATTGCCAAAGTAAGTGAGGTAGATAATATACAAAAGTGAAATAAACAAAAATTAACAGTAAGCATTACACATACAGAAGTTTCAAAACAATAAAGACATTACAAATGTCATATTGTGTATATATACAGTGTTTTAACAATGTACAACTGGTTAAAGGACACAAGATAAAATAAATAAGCATAAATATGGGTTGTATTTACAATGGTGTTTGTTCTTCACTGGTTGCCCTTTTCTCGTGGCAACAGGTCACAAATCTTGCTGCTGTGATGGCACACTGTGGAATTCTTTGTGGATCTGTGTAATCTGAGGGAAATATGTCTCTCTAATATGTTCATACATTGGGCAGGAGGTTAGGAAGTGCAGCTCCGTTTCCACCTCATTTTGTGGGCAGTGAGCACATAGCCTGTCTTCTCTTGAGAGCCATGTCTGCCTACGGCGGCCTTTCTCAATAGCAAGGCTATGCTCACTGAGTCTGTACATAGTCAAAGCTTTCCTTAATTTTGGGTCAGTCACAGTGGTCAGGTATTCTGCCGCTGTGTACTCCTTGTTTAGGGCCAAATTAGCATTCTAGTTTGCTCTGTGTTTTTGTTAATTCTTTCCAATGTGTCAAGTAATTATCTTTTTGTTTTCTCATGATTTGGTTGGGTCTAATTGTGCTGCTGTCCTGGGGCTCTGTGGGGTGTGTTTGTGTTTGTGAACAGAGCCCCAGGACCAGCTTGCTTAGGGGACTCTTCTCCAGGTTCATCTCTCTGTAGGTTATGGCTTTGTTATGGAAGGTTTGTGAATCGCTTCCTTTTAGGTGGTTATAGAATTTAACGGCTCTTTTCAGGATTTTGATAATTAGTGGGTATCGGCCTAATTCTGCTCTGCATGCATTATTTGGTGTTCTACGTTGTACACTGACGATATTTTTGCAGAATTCTGCGTGCAGAGTCTCAATTTGGTGTTTGTCCCATTTTGTGAAGTCTTGGTTGGTGAGTGGACCCCAGACCTCACAACCATAAAGGGCAATGGGCTCTGACTGATTCAAGTATTTTTAGCCAAATCCTAATTGGTATGTTGAAATTTCTGTTCCTTTTGATGGCATAGAATGCCCTTCTTGCCTTGTCTCTCAGATCTTTTTTATCTCTTTCTCACTCTTTTTCTCTCCTATTTGTCTCTGAACTTCTCTCTCTCTGTACTTCTCCTTATCTCTCTCCTCTTTCTCTCTCTTGATCACTTGAGCTGGGCCCCAATTCTCTTTTTATAGCCGGGTGAGTCACACTGCCTGTCTTTCTCGACAATCACTTGCCTCACTTCAACCTCAGGCCCCTGTCTGCCTTGTAAATGTGCACTCGAGGAAGAGATAGCTGCTTCTTTTAATGGTCGCCTTGTGGCCAGGTCAACATGGCGTGGATCCCCTCTCTCAACTGAAACTCAACCAAGCACGCCATTGCTATCTCCTCTTCTGCTCAACTACCAATTACTGTATAATGTTTGTGTCAGACCACAGCGATTTAGATACTGTAGGTTATTCGATTAGACCGTAGACAACTATCTTTACTGCAATCTTTACCCCCCGTGAAGGGTTTGTCAGTTTTCTCTGATGTGTAAATAGCGTGACAGTGTTGTCGGTAATCCACATGACTGGGAGGTTGTTGGGGGAGTGTGATGATCCTTTCAAAATGATCCAAATCCAATTTTATTTGTCACGTGCTGAATACAACAGGTGTAGATTTTTACCATGAAATGCTTACTTCGGAGCCCTTTCCCATCAATGCAGAGTTCAAAAGTAAGGAAGTGGTAACGCACAACAGAATATCAATACCGAGGCTAAATACAATGAGTACCGGTACCAAGTCAATGTGCATGGGGTCGTTGAGGTAATATGTACATGTAGGTAGGGGTAAAAGTGACTAGGCAATCAGGATAGATGCTGAACAGCAGCGTATGTGAAGAGTGTCCGAGGGGATATGTGTGTGTGTGTTGCGTCAATATGCACGTGTGTTTTGTGTGTGTCAGTGTGAGTGTGTGGGTAGCATCCAGTGAGTGTGCATGGAGTCAGTGCAAGAGAGTGAAAAATAAGGGGGTCTTTCCTCTGACACCGCCTGGTATGTAGGTCCTAGATGGCAGGGAGCTCGGCTGCAGTGATGTACTGGGCCTTAGGCGGTTGCCATACCAGGCGGTGATACAGCCAGTCAAGATGCTCTCAGTGGTGCTGAGAACTGTAGAACATTTTGAGGATCTGAGGGTCCTTGCCAAATCTTTTCAGCCTCCTGAGGAGGGAAGGTGTGTTGTTGTGCCCTCTTTATGGCTGTTGGTGTGTTTGGACCATGATAGGTCCTTAGTGAGTTGGACAAAGAAGAACTTGAAGCTCTCGACCCACTCCACTGCAGCGCCGTAGATGGGGGGGGGGTGCTCGGCCCTCAATTTACTCCTTTTGTCTTGCTGACATTGTTAGTTGTCTCTACACTAGTTTTCTCTACGCTAGAGCGCTTCATATCCCCCAAGCGTCTAGTAAGTGAATAGATTACTGCTGATGTGTATTTGGGGGTGAGTCAACTACTCCTAGGCCAACTGTCCTTCCACATCTCTGGCATAAGTACTCTCACTCCGTAAGGTTTATTGCAGCCTATATAAGCCACAGAGCACAGCATGTACTTGGAAGACAGTGACTTTGTGATATTAGTAGTATTTTATAGTCCTATTAGTACATTTGCTATATAGCCTAGTCATATTTGTAATGTTCTGTGAAACTGTCACACTGTCCCTCCAACTAAAAATAAACTATAAATGTTGCATGTGCCTCTTGACTTCTTAAAAGAAAGAACAAGTGGAAAAAACGGACTTCTTGATATCACACAAACAGGCTGTCAAAAATGGCCAAAAGCAATTTTTTTTTAGAAACTTTCATCCCAGAAGCGTGATGCCGTCGGCGGAGCACAGTGAGAGGTACACCCGATTATTCCCGTTGCCAAAGTGGGCCAAGCAGTCTAATCTGCTGCAGAATGTGCCTAATCTGTCTAATAACATCAGCCATTTAAAAAAAAAATCGTTAACAGTAAGGCCAGCTCCGCCAAGCAATCTTTTTAATGTAGAGAAAGTAGGGGAAAGTGTGTGAAACAATAGATGGCATTATCCTGCGGGGGAATTGGGGACATTGGCCCCAAAACCACAGCCACACATGACCGGACCTACGTGTTTGTCTCACTTGGTCTGCAGGGAACACGTAAAAAAATGACTCCTTGGGTGGCAAGCCAGTGTGCAGGGCCTAACACACTTACGGAAATTGAAACGCAAACCAAATGAAAATGTGTTTTTGAGAGCGCCGTTATTTATAGCTGTCAGATTTACTGTTCGAATGGAGATGGTGGATCATTGTTCTTTTTAAACGCAAATTGAACGAGAGTCTTGAGAGTCTGTGAGTTGTGGTGCAATGTTCGATGCAGCCTTTTCATTTCAGTTTTTAAAGGAGACACAAATCGGGCTCCCTCTGGTCGTTATGAGGATGAATAACAGCTGCTGGCTTCTGTGGTTGTTGTTTCAGATCAAGAATATATATCTTCAGATCAGTACCCCAGAGTGGTATGTTATGTTCAGCATCGCACCAAAAAAAAAAAAAAAAGCTTCCGGAAAGCAGCAAATGGAAACTATTTTGGCGATCACAAAAGAACACGAGTAGAGATTTCCGGCTGTCGGTAGCCGTGATCTGTGGGGAAGTTTGAGCCCAGTCAGATCCTAAGGGAGTCTATTTCGGGAGCTCCAACCGGATTTTTAGCGCAAAAAGTGTTGGTTGGTCGGTCCTTCGAGCCAGAGCCTTGGTCCTGGATCTGCTCTGACATCTGGTGTCCGGTCTGTGCCAGGATAACCCTGTAGTATCCCCCTCCACACACACACCTCTCACACACCTCCAAGCTCTCACAAAGGAGAGGAGCGGTGCGGCGCAGGAACATATGTCACCCCCCCACTCCTCTGAGGATCACTGTAATTAATCAGACCCCGAGACGCGAGCGAGGCACGTTCACACACACACACACACACACACACACACACACACACACACACACACACACACACACACACACACACACACACACACACACACACACACACACACACATACAGCCTCTCACAGGAAACAGAAGGCCAGGAATGCGTGTCAAGCACCAAAAAACACTTTTCTTAACTACTCTATATAGCTTTCGTCCATATGTCTTTCCCTGGCTCGTTCTGTTTCACGACACCACACAATTCAATCAAACGCTGTATTCAGTTTTTGGATTGAGGCAAACCAAACAGTTCTCTTGCACTGAGAGCATGTTTCGATCCATTTCTGGTTTGATTTCTAAATATACTGAGCAAAAATATAGACGCAACAATCAACAATTTCAAAGATTTTACTGAGTTACAGTTCATAGAAGGAAATCAGTCGATTATAAATAATTTATTCGAACCTAATCTATGGATTTCATATGACTGGGCAGGGGTGCAGCAATGGGTGGGCCTGGGAGGACATAGGCCCACCCACTTGGGAGCCAGTCCCACCCACTGGGGAGCCAGGCCCAGCCAATCATAAATATTTTTTTTCCCAGAGGAAAAACTGTCTGACCTCCGCAGGTGAAGAAGCCGGATGTGGAGGTCCTGGCCTGTCCTGGTTACACGCGGTGTGCGGTTGTGAGGCCGGTTGGACATACTGCTAAATTCTCTAAAACGACGTTGGTGGCTTATGGTAGAGAAATGAACATTCCATTTTCTGGCAACAGAGCTGATGGACATTTCTGCGGTCAGCATGCCTATTGCACGCTCCCTCAACTTGAGACATATGTTGCATTGTGTGTGACAAAACTGCACATTTTCGAGTGGCCTTTTGTCCCCAGCACAAGGTACACCTGTGTAATGATCATGCTGTTTAATCAGTTTCTTGATATATTACACCTGTCAGGTGGCTGGATTATCTTGGCAAAGGAGAAATGCTCACTAACAGGGATGAAACCAAATTTGTGCACAAATTTTGAGGGAAATAAGCTTTTTGTACGTATGGAGCATTTCTGGGATATTTTATTTCAGCTCATGAAATACGGGGCCAACCATTTACATACTGTGTTTACATTTTTATTCAGTATATTTCACATAGGAAAATTGGTTTTACTCATTCAGTGAATTTAGATTACAACATCCCAGTTCTTAAACTTCCATATAGGGGTTATTGCTTGGTCAGAGGCCTCGGTCTCCACCACTATGCTGTCCCTGGGTCCTGGCTGTCTTTTTAACAGGAAGGGATTTAACTCTGAAGCTCTCTTCCATTCTCTGCCACTCTTCTCTCGCTCAACCTGCCGCTGTCACAATCCTCCGCTACTGCGTTCAACCAGTGAACAATTGACCTCTCAGAGACGTGCCCGGATCCAGGCTTTCCAGCGATTCTCTTGAGCGCCTCAAAACTTACAACTAATGACACTTGAAATGAATATGTGCAAGGCAATTTAGGCTAATTAGGAAGCCTCTTCTCCCAAGTACTGAAACATCAAGATGACATACTGTTCATTCTGGATTACTTTAATTGGGACAATTATTGTAATTTTGTCGCAATTACGCGTTGAGATAAAAGCGCATGTGTGCGATTCTCTTTATGTAAAATCCTAATAAGCTTCTAAATACTTGGCCACAAAAGGAGATTAGCTTCTTTTTTTTTCCTGGAACACTTTTGAACTTTACTGCCTTTTTGAATGAAGACCCTTTGCTTCCCTCCCTCTATACGCCGTTGTCAAAGCCGTATTTCCATCACGTACACGACTTGTCTGTAAAATCTCGATTGCACACTGCTAACAGTAGAAAGATGTTTTTCTCCCTGTCGCCTTTCCCCTCAGAGGGAGCCCATTGTCCCTGAGCTAAATCCTGCAGGAGGCATTTTGGTGAAAAGAGTAAACTTGTAATTCAATAGTGCCTTCGTTATTTTCCAAGAGGCCCTAAAGCACTATAAATTATAAAGCTGCTGGAAAGCCATCTATTTCCCAATAGAGTGTGGTCTATCTCTGATAGGGAGCTCTTTATTGAGTCCACACAGTGTCTGTGACAAACCGTACGCCCTCCAGATAGCAGAGATGGAGCGGAGAGGGTGGAGGGACCTCTATACAGGACTATTATGAGGTCTACAGGACTACAATTGTGGCTGATGTGAATACCCCTTGTCAATGCCAGGTGTCCGCATAAACCAGGATTGTTGGCACGTTGACACAGCACCATAGTATCCGGCGACGACAGGGAAGGGTGGCTACATTTCATGATTGGAAAGTGAATCCCAGAGTTTGTCTACCAGTGCTGAACGGAAAGGTTGTGGATGTATCAGCGGTGACTACTTTCATGGCCTACGCCCTGGTTATTGCTGTGGTCCAGTGTCCACCTGGTAGTCTTCTCTCAGGCGGCCTGAGAGTGTTGGGCAGTCCAGGTGGTGATGCTTCATTCTGTCTTCGCCTCTCATATGGACATGTTTATCCAGTGGCCCACCCATCTGTTGTGTGTGTGAAGATGGGAGAAGCACCAGGGCCTGGGTGGGTGTGTTAGTTACGTACATCTCTCAGGTGTTGGACCGTCGTGACTAAGGGATGAATCAGCAGGAGATAGACGAGCTTCACCAGGCTCCCGCAGAGCAAACAAAATGGCCACAGAGTGTATGGAACAAAATGTGATAGAAAATTCAAAAAATGCAATTTAGTACGGAACTGTGGCCGATGTCCACGGGCCCAGCCTCTGTGTTGAGGTGTGTCTTCAACACAGAGGTTTCCCTACCACTACCACATACTCTGGTGGATAATAGCCATGTGATGGAAAAGCAGTCTGTTACGTAGCATTCCTTCTAGGCAAATCTACTTAGAGCCCTTTCATTATTTCATAAGCCGAAGTTGAATTTGAAGGATTAAACACTTTGAAACAGGAAAACCAGACTGTTTTCTGATTGAAGCAGGGATAACATCCACGTGATCTAAAATGTTGTAAATCAAGGATAGACTATCAAAGACTAAACTCCCTAATCAGAATATAAGGCAACAGACTGCTCAGATTTTGTGCTTGGTTTTACCTGTGACTAGACTTTGACTACACTACACTCTGTATGCTAGTGTGGTTGAGCCCATAAGCATTTGTGTGGGTGAGTGAGCATGTTTAGGCTGGCTTCTGTCTGTCTGGATGTGCCTGTGGACATATCAGTGATCTCCCTCCCTCTCTATTGTGCCTTATGGAGGAGAAGGTGGCAGGGGTATTATAAATAGCAGCGCTGGGCTGCGAGGGGTCATCGGTGACCTTTAAAGTGGACAGTGTTGCTCGTCACCAGTCACAGGGCCTAGGGCACACTGAACCCCCTCTAGCTTTGATGTGCCACCCAGGGCCACAAAGGTCAAATAGGGTCAAGCCAGCATAGAGGAAAGGATGGTCACTAGAGATAAAGGAAGTGTGTGGCGAGCAAAGCCTGTGTGTGAAAATGGCAACTCTTCTGGGAACTCCTTTTCTGGAGATCCCTTGATCCGAGCAATGTTTCCCATCGCCGCGTAGAAGCGGCTTCTTATTCTGAGCATAGTTATGCAGCTACTGTATAGCTTAAGGATTTATCAGCTTTATCTGGTACCGAGTTCTTGAATGACAAGTTCTTAAAAACTCTGTTCCAAAGAACTTTCTTAAGAGCTGTCTTAAGAATCCTGCTCTTAGCTGGCCACTCCTCTTTCTCCCATTCCCAGACAGGAAGGCGAATCGAGGCGAGTTGCAGAAATGAATCTGTGGTCATCTCCAAATAGAACTGCCTCTCTTTCTCTCCCTATGTTTATTACTCTGTCTGTCTCTTCACCAGGTCATCCTATGTCTGAGGTATCTCCTCCTCAATAAAGTTAAGTAAAGGATTACTGGTCGGGGCTTGTTTTCATGTTTTTGCCAGAAAATAGCTAACTTTATTTACCTGGAAGGATTACATGAATCACTTGTCTCAACCCCGACACACATCAAACACCCACGTTGACTGACTGCTCTGCTCAATTCATGTCAGGAATGCCTCATTCTATTACCGTTTAGCCACACTCGGCAGTGGACTGGAGTTCAGAACGCTCCCTTTCACATAAATCCTCAAACTGGGCCTAGTTTTCTAATATCCTGTACAAGGTTTGTTAGGAGTTGAGTTTAGCTCCCTTGAATGAAGGGTTCAGCTAAGGCTTTTGGGGTCTGGAACGGGTAGGTTTGTGTACAGATGAGTTTAATCATTTCGGAGAAACTCTGAATCCCAACCCCATTTCTGAGAGGCCATACTGAGGCTGCAGCGTTTTTTATCAGAGTGGTATGTTTCCCATTACGCTGCATTTCTCTGCGGTCCGTTTTAGATACAAAGGCCTGGCTTAATACATAGGAATGGCAATTACAGGCTTAAACTTTGCCACGGATGTATACGAAAAGCAAAGTTGCGTTTCAATGTCCGCTGACATAGCGGAGAGAAGATGCAACCCAATTAGGCCAAAGAAACACAACGGTTTAAGGAAATGGAAACATGGCGGCGTCTAAAGTGAAAACATAATTTGCTCTCGCTTTCAGGTAGACGAGGGATTGGCAGACTCCTCTAGCACAATAATCCTCCCACTCTGGAGTGTTGACGCTGCGAGGCCACGCGCCAGCCAGTCCATTCGTTGGTTAGAGAGCCTCTTCGAGTTCGCCCACCTGCCCCGTCGGCCTGAGGAACGCGCCAAGGCCCGGGCTCGCCATTGTGACGGACCGCTGTTGTTCTTTTCACCGCCAAACATTGATTCTCTTTATGGCCCTCTGAAAACAAATGTGTGTTGGCATTTCCCTTCTCTCCGGGCCCCTTTATGGAAATGCTCAGAGCCTCATTGTGGGGCATCTGCACACCATCCACACACAGAGGGTGGATGTAAGCATTGTCAAGTGAAACATTCAGCGCCTGCAGAGGTAGGAGAGCGGGGAGGAATAGAGGGAGAATTCTGCTCTTTCCAGTCAGCTGCAGTATGTGGGAGTGTTGGAGGAGAAGAAAGGCTTGTCGAGCCAGTTTTTGGACCGATTAGCATTTGGAAGAGCCCAGAAACCTCCCAAGCGCTAGACACTGCAACAGACAGCGTATAAGAGCCTGTGCTTGCAATGCAAGACCCCATCAATGGGGCTATTGTGTGGAACCGGCTGCAGGATTCCTGACATGCTTTATTTCTGTCTCCGGCCTTTTAAAAGTAACGCGTCGGCTTCCGATCTCGCTACAGCGCAGTCCTCCAGCTTGTCAGTCTCACGAAAGATGGACTGGATAGCAATCGGACAAAGCCCCTCCTGTCCCCCTCCACCAGTGTCAGAAGCAATGAACATCAATTACTTGATGCCATGACCAACCATTCTTCTTCAATTTACTCACAATCTGTCTCTTGACGTGTCCTATTGGCACGTTCGGAGGCACTTAAAAAAATAAATAAAATAAAAGCGCTCCATGTGCCACAGTTCAGTAGATGGTCAAACGTGTTGGATGGTGCTCCACCAGGTAATACACCCATGCCAATCATGTGTGATTCTCCTGACCCGTGCTATTATCAGAACAAGGG
Source organism: Oncorhynchus keta (assembly GCF_023373465.1). Lineage (NCBI taxonomy): Eukaryota > Metazoa > Chordata > Actinopteri > Salmoniformes > Salmonidae > Oncorhynchus > Oncorhynchus keta. The sequence goes on from NC_068455.1 coordinate 40,514,175, forward strand.
CACTATTATTAAGAGGGATGATGTTTGGATGACTCAGTCCTTTGCGGCTGACTGGTGTCTGCCAGCAGAAGGTTCGGATTGGACGGCGTGGTGGAATAGGGTCTCTGTGCCACAGCGATGGATGCCTTTACTTACATCTTTGGAAGATGCTGTTAACAGTGTGTGTGGTGGGTACCACCGTGGGTCAGAGTCAATAAAAGGCTCCTCTAAGTACTCATATATGTAGCTCTGGGCATCTCTGTAGATGTATGCTCGACTCTACTCCCCATACAAAGGGTTGAGACTGAAGATTGGACTAGTTCAAATACAGGTTATAGTGAAATACATTGGAAATGTGTGTGTTATAGGGAGTTAATACTTTAGAAAAATGGTCAATCCCAAAAATGTGAAAATAAAACGTGCAGTGACGTCCGAGGGTAAGGGTGCAGAATACGTTTGCGTATTCGCAAACTGTGTGGAACAGATCTAGGTTTTCTTAGGAAAGACAACGCATCACTTAAGATTGCTTTGCGGCAGTGGAGGAGTGTGCTCTGTGTAGACACTGCAAGAGCTGGAGGAAGTCCCCTCAAGTGCTGCACTAGTGTGTGTGTCTCACTGGCTCCTGTTGGTCTGTGTCTGTGCACACAAATAAACAGAGCCCAGCTGGACTGCTGGAACAGCACAAGGCTCTCGGCACGGGATAATACAGCGCGTGGGAAACGGAATCAAAATCACATTCCCTCACTACCACGAGTCTTACCATCTATGGAAATCCCCATCGTCACTGACCCTCCCAGGTGTAATTGGGTGTTTTTGGTGTGTTTTGTGCATTTGAGACTGTTTTGTTAGTGAGAGTGTCTGAGCGGTGATGTGTCTGTTTTGTGTATGTGTACTTCATGGCAGACAGAAAAAACGAGCAACCACCTAATGGCCCTCGTGTGAGAGGTCAGTTGACTATTAGCATGGCCATCTGTCCCTCCCTTCAGCCCGCACTGACCCTTTGGTTAGATGGTTGTGATGGAGCACAGTGAGGGGCATTGTCCAGCGGAGCACAGCTGTTCTGCTCTCCTCTTCTTTCTCACCCACCTGCCTGCACTTCCTCTTGGGCTAGACTCAGACGCTACCCTATGTGTCAGCACTCCACTACTATGAGTAACTACAAAAAAAGTTTTTGGGGCTGATGCCTTAAAGGATAGAAAGCAGGAGGTTTTTACTCACCAAAGTAACAACACAGTATGGTCAAAGGCTTAGTTGTAGTTGCGATTAAAAAAAAAAAATGTTATGTTACATTTTTATTTTATTTAACCTTTTATTTAACTAGGCAAGTCAGTTAAAACAAATTCTTATTTACAATGACGGCCTACCCCGGCCAAACACGGACGATGCTGAGCCAATTGTGCGCCACCCTATGGGACCCCCTAATCACGGCGGGATGTGATACAGCCTGGATACCAATCTGTTTACCTATAACTACAAACATAGTTATGTTTTAGCGTTTTATATATTTATTACCTTATTCCTGGATATCTAAGGAACTACCCACAATGCACTATTTCTCAACATCATATGGAGTACCGGTGCTACCTAGCTAGTTTCAGCTGGCTAACGTTAGCTATTAGCCACACTAGCATGTATTTACATTCTAATGTAATGTTAGCAGGCTAGTAGGGCTAAAGTTAGCAGGCTAGTTGGCTTGTAAGTTAGCAGAAAATTACATTGAAACCAGTAGTCATAACTGCAATCGATTTGGTTTCATTTTAAGTTATACATTTATTTATTTGTTCTGTTTGAGTTTACATTATAGGGAATAAGCTGGCTTGTTTTTTTCCGGCATGACTTCAGAAATCAGTTTTAGGTAATAACTTGAAAAATGAGTGAGGTGTAACTTTGCATTGGGACTTTTGTTGGGTATAAGCCTACTAATGCAAATCCATATGTTACATGCGGTAATGTGTATATACTACCTAACCCTTTAAGTTATTTCCAGGTATCAATGTGGGCTCATATTGGGGGGTGTTCATTGGTTATTCCTTACTTATTTCACATAACTACAGGTATGTGCACTGCTTACACTCTTAGAAAAAAGGTTCCATCTAGAACCTAAAAAGGTTCTTCGGCTCCCCCATGGGAGAACCCTTTGAAGAACCCTTTTGGGTTCTACCAGGTCAATTGTGGAGTAGCACAGCGAACCAGAACACTTGCTTGAGTAAATCATTACTCGTCTCCGTATCACGTGCTTGTGGATTGCATGTCAGTAGGTGCAGAGGGCACTGATTCTGTTACAGCATTTAGCCTACTGTTTGTGTGTGTGCGTGCATGCGTTCGTTCGTTCCTGCCTGTGTACAACAACAACGAGGTCTTAACCCCGGTCTGTTTACCCAGCAGATCTAGCTCAGCTGGGCATGAGCTTCAATTGTGTCAAGATTTTCCCTCTGCAAATTGAGCAGATTCGGCCCTTAGTAACATGATGAGCAAACAGCAGCAGCAAGGCTGGGCTCAGACCATCCTACCTTCAGTTAGTTTAGCACAATGGTGTGGTAAGCGGTTAATCCAACTGCAGAAAGACGAACCTCTTTCCGATCCATTTTTTTGGGGCGAAACAATGGGAAATACCCTCCAAACCCAGCTTGTGCTTTCCCACAGCTTAAGAGACACACACACACACACACACACACACACACACACACACACACACACACACACACACACACACACACACACACACACACACACACACACACACACACACACACACACACACACACACACACACACACAGAGAGATGGCGAGATGAAAATTGACAGGCAAAATGTTTGTTCTCGAGAAATCTGCTCATTCAGCTGATAAGGCTGACGCCCACACGGATGATGGAAACATGACTTCATGCCTCAGAATTCATTCATAATGTGCTACTTGCAGTGGTTGAATAACTTTTCCAACAAGAAAAGCAAAAATGGCAAAGTATGAAAAATGTTTCTGATACCATTTTCTGGTGTTTGGGTGGAATAGTGCAGTTAGGTCATCTACCATAAATATACAAGGAGTATGTCAAACATTTGGAACACCTTCCCAACATGGAGTTGCACACCTCCCCCCTTTTATCTTCAGAAGAGCCTCAATTCAATTTGGGGCGGCAGGGTAGCCTAGTGGTTAGAGCATTGGACTAGTTAACAGAAAGGTTGCAAGTTCAAATCCCCGAGCTGACAAGGTACAAAATCTGTCGTTCTGCCCCTGAACAGGCAGTTAACCCACTTTTCCTAGGCCGTCATTGAAAATAAGAATTTGTTCTTAACTGACTTGCCTAGTAAAATAAAGGTAAAATAAAAATAAAAAAATGAGTTGGGGCATTCAACAGGGATGCTGGCCCATGTTGACGTCAATGCTTCCCACAGTTGTCAAGTTGGCTGGATGTCCTTTTGGGTGGTGGACAATTCTTGAGACACACGGGAAACTGTTGAGTGTGGAAAAACCCAGCAGCGTTGCAGTTCTTAACCCAAACCGGTGTGCCTGGCACCTACCATACCCTGTTCAAAGGCACTTCAATCTTGTGTTTTGCCCTTTCACCTTCTGAATGGCACACATGCACAACCCATGTCTCAATTGTCTAGAGGTTTAACAATCCTTCATTAACACGTCTCCTCCCCTTCATCTACACTGATTTGAAGTGGATTTACCTGGTCAGTCTGTCAAATTCATGTAGTGTTTTGTACACTCAAGTGTACATTTACTTCGAGGCTACGAATAAAGATTGAACATCCTCGTTTGCAGAACACTCCCATTTGAGCTTCTAAATGAGTCTGAGCAGCAAATAGAGATAGTCATCTCCTCATGTTTCCTCTGCTGTCAGACCCAGATAACAAACTGGAGCTATGAGTCACCAAACGAAATAGACTTATCTCTCGCTTTTCATGATGCCGGAACAGCAAGAGCAGCGATGACCGTTGCGGGGCCTCTACTAGAGATAGACGAAATATCTCAGTGTGTCATCTTTAGCATGTTCAACAGTCCTTCCTCCTATTTCTTCTTTCACTCTCGCTTCCTCTCCTCTAGAATCTCCAAATACATCCCCACCACCAAAGACATAGAGCCCCTGCTGGAGATCGACGGGGACATTCGTAGCTTCGAGGTGTTCCTGTCCTCTAGGACGCCCGTCCTCACGGCGCGCGACGTGGAGATGTTCCTTCCCTGCACCGTCAACCTGGACCCCAAACTCCGGGAGATCATCGCAGGTCCGTATATTTACACACAAGCATCACTGTTCTAATGGTCATTACACTCAGTTGGTCAACCTCACTCAGCTCAAAGACCTAGGCCCGTATTCACGAAACATCTCAGAGTAGGAGTGCTGACCTAGGATCAGTCCCCACCTGTCCATATACTATTATTCGTGATGATCTAAAAGGAAAAACTGATCCCGTGTTATCGTTTCTACTCTTGAGACTCTCTTTGTAAACATGCCATTAATTGAAATGAATTTGCAGTGCCTTCAGAAAGTATTCATACCTCTTGACGTGGTAATACTTATGTGAATAGGATATTTCTGTATTTCATTTTACAGACAAACGTGTCTATAAAAACATGTTTTCAGTTTGTCATTGTGGGGTGAAGATGGGTGAGAGAATTTTTGTTGTTGATGTAATCCATTTTGAATTCAGGCTGTAACACAACAATATTAGGAATAATTCAAGGTGTGTGAATACTTCCTGAAGGCACTGTAAGTGTTCTGTCAATATATTTGTGTAATTACCTAAATTGTTACTTACTCATTGATCTGCACCAAACACATTTAAACGCAGCCAAAGACAACAGTCGGTCAGCTATCCAACTCAAAGGCCTGACGTCACTAATAAAGGAGACTCTGTGTGTGTGTGTGTGTGTGTGTGTGTGTGTGTGTGTGTGTGTGTGTGTGTGTGTGTGTGTGTGCGTGTGCGAGCGAGCGAGCTTTGGAAGGTGACCAATGCCCCTGTCCCTCCCTGGCCAGTCATCCAGTCCTGTTTCCAGTGTCCTGCAGCCAGCCAGTGGGCACAGTGGTCAGTGATACCCACTCACTCACTTACCAGGCTGACTCACTCACTCATAAGGCCTCCATTGTGCTCCCTTACTGCCGGATTGGGTCTCTACTCAACCCATCATTCAACAACATGCACTCTTATGACCGAGACATTTTGGTGCCTGTTTCTTACCTGGCCACTTACCCCACTCTGTATTATAAGACAGTTCAAATGCAATTTATCTGCAGAAAAAAAGACAGTTTTCTTGGCAAAAGTGAGAGTTTGAATTAATGTTGTCTATTTTCAGTAAAGCCAATAACTTTAACAATGTGTTATTTTCCACCCTGCTCCCTCAAGTGCACTCAATCACACAATGAAAGTTTATCCATGTACGTGGCATTTGATTTGCATTCTCTCCGCAGAACCTCTCTATGTGAACCCGCTGAGAACGATCAAATATGTTTGGTTGAATCTGTTTCTGAGTGGGTGGATCTAAAGTCTCTTTATAGTCGGAGCCAAGACGTGATCTACATCAGCATCAGAGATGAAATGTCTCCTTTTCGCTCCCCCGCTCTTCTCTCCCTTCCTCCTCTCCCTTCCTCCTCTCCCTCTCTCTCTTCATGATGTCTTTCTGTCTCTCCACCCACTCCCTCCCTCTCTCTATCTCTCTCCTTATCTAGTCCTGTTACCACCTTTCCCTCTAACTTGTCGCCCCCCCCTCCCTTCTCCCTCTCTCCCTGTAGATGTTCGTGCTGCCAGGGAGCAGATGCACATTGGAGGAGTGACCTATCCCACGCTGCCCCTGCAGGACGTCCCAGCCCGCGCCTCTTCTGCCTTCGGCCAGCACTTGGCTGCCTGCTCCCCCACGGGCTCCTTCACTGGCTCCCTGCCCCCCCCAGGGCTAGTGCCCTCCCAGCCCCACAGCAGTTACTACAGCATGCCCGCCCCGCAGCACCCCTTCTACACCCGGGTGAGACGTCAAGACAACACAGCAGCAACTGACTGCACCTGAACGTAGCTCAGAACACATTCATTTAGTATACGGTAGAGAACCAGAGTTTTGTTCAACGTACTTCAGTACACCTTAGTATGAAGAGAATCACAGTGCAGTTGAAATTACCTCAGTTTTCCTTTGGAGACACACAAATTAAAGGGATAGCTCACCCAAATTATAAATTAAATGTTTCTTACCCTGTAAGCAGTGTATGGACAAAGGTACGACAGCAATCCATGCTTTTTAAGTGACGGTTACTTACCTCTGTTTTGTTAATGTAACTGCACAGCTAACTCAGTGCACATCACAATACAGGTCCATTTACTCACGTCACCTCATTTTTAAATGTTACAGTGCAGACCCTCCTCTCTAAACAAAAAGGATCCTTCACAGCTCTAGGGTTACCTCAGATATATGTGTGTGAATGATCCCTCATACAATCCTCATTTTGTGCGCTTTAACCATTCTCCTTCTTCATCCTTCCATATAGCCTTATTTCCCCCATCATGAGTATCACCTACCCCGGCATCAATACAGCTCCCGTCCTCACCCTGCCCCGTCCCAGTCACGCCCCTCCATTAAAGCAGGCTACCCCAGGGACCCCAATGGACTTGTAAGTACAGAGCTGCCGGTCAGTAGGACACCTAGCACTAGTAGCTAGCAGTAGTCCACTATGGTATAGTGCAGTGTTCTGTTTGAGGTCCACCCAAAGCGAGTCTGATTCAAGACGGGAGAAAATCGAGTCAGAGTCAAGACAAAAGACAGGAGGGGGGTCGAGAACCGAGTCAAGACCGAGACTGGGATGGGGACAAGGGGTTCGAGACTGAGTCAAGACCGAGACTGGGATGGGGACAAGGGGTTCGAGACCGAGTCAAGGCCGAGACTGGGATGGGGACAAGGGGTTCGAGACCGAGTCAAGGCCGAGACTGGGATGGGGACAAGGGGTTCGAGACCGAGTCAAGACCGAGACTGGGATGGGGACAAGGGGTTCGAGACCGAGTCAAGACCGAGACTGGGATGGGGACAAGGGGTTCGAGACCGAGTCAAGGCCGAGACTGGGATGGGGACAAGGGGTTCGAGACCGAGTCAAGGCCGAGACTGGGATGGGGACAAGGGGTTCGAGACCGAGTCAAGACCGAGACTGGGATGGGGACAAGGGGTTCGAGACCGAGTCAAGGCCGAGACTGGGATGGGGACAAGGGGTTCGAGACAGAGTCAAGACCGAGACCAGAGAAAACGCGAGTCCAATTCAAGACCATGATTGTAATTTTGTCAAATCACCACCATAATAAGAGTTCAAACTGTCCAGTATTTCTGTGTTCATATTTCAGAACAACATCTGGATTCTTTAGACATTCAGAAGAGTGAAAAAATGCATGTTGAGGGCAGATAGAGACACTACAAATTATTACTAACCCAAACACGGTGGGGAACAATGGGCCTTTACGTCTTCTGAGAAGGGCTAAGGATTTATAAAATAATGATAATTGTATTATTATTTTCAATGATGTTCTGACTTAATCTCTTCAGTTTTTGTTGGAAAGGGTTAACAATGAGGAAAAAATATCCAATCAGGATTTGTCTTTGCTGGTCTCTGGGGAGATAAATCTAGCTACCTAAGTTAGCCATTGGCTAGACCATCAGAAGCTAGATAAAAGGCATCTGCCATTCAACTGTTTTAGGGCAACATTTTCAACCAATCATATTTTGACTTAATGAGCGGGACCGTTTTTACAAAAACGCATGGAAACTTCTTCCTTCTTGAAGGTCAACAGGCCACTGCGCAATAGCAGTAGTTTTCCCATGGTCTAGCTAGCTAGTTGTCTGCTAGTTTGCAGCCGGTGTTATCTAACAAGGTGTTGCTAATTTGTTAGCTTCTCCCTTTTCAAGAGTAACTTTCAACAAGAAGTTAAGTTTCAAATGATCATCTGGTGAGTGGAACTGTGTTTTTATTGCAGCGCTCTTGCTGTTGTTAGCCATTTCTTTGAAAATAACTTGTGCGTGAAACATTGTTGCATTTAAAGCAGAACTGACAGCATTTTAGAAACATGAAATCTTATTAAAATATGTTTGAATAGACCCCCAGGAAGAATATGACACTTTAAAAGACATGGTAATTGATATGTTAATTTCCACAAATTCTTAAAATGTTTGGGAATTATGTACACTACTGTTCAAAAGTTTGGGGTCACTTAGAAATGTCCTTGTTTTTTAAAGAAAATATCATTTTTTTGGTCCATTAAAATAACATCAAATTGATCAGAAATACAGTGTAGACATTGTTAATGTTGTAAATGACTAATGTAGCTATAAATGGTAGATTTCTTTAAATGGAATATCTACATAGGTGTACGGAGGCCCATTATCAGCAACCATCACTTCTGTGTTCCAATGGCTCATTGTGTTAGCTAATCCAAGTGTATCATTTTCAAAAGGCTAATTGATCATTAGAAAACCCTTTTGCAATTATGCTAGCAGAGCTGAAAACTGTTGTTTGTGCTGATGTAAAGAAGCAATAAAACTGGCCTTCTCTAGACTAGTTGATTATCTGGAGCATCAGCATTTGTAGGTTCGATTACAGGCTCAAAATGGCCAGAAACAAAGAACTTTCTTCTGAAATCCATCAGTCTATTCTTGTTCTGAGAAATGAATGCTATTCCATGCGAGAAATTGCCAAGAAACTGAAGATCTCATACAACGCTCTGTACTACTCCCTTCACAGAAAAGTGCAAACTGGCCCTAACCAGAATATAAAGAGGAGTGGGAGGCCCCGGTGCACAACTGAGCAAGAGGACAAGTACATTGTGTCTACTTTGATAAACAGACTCCTCACAAGTACTCAACTGGCAGCTTCATTAAATAGTAACCCTAAAACACCAGTCTCAATGTCAACAGTGAAGAGGCAACTCCGGGATGCTGGTCTTCTAGGCAGAGTTACAAAGAAAAAGCCACATCTCAGACTGGTCAATAAAATAAAGATTAAGATGGGCAAAATAACAGACACTGGACAGAGGAAGATTGGAAATAAGTGTTATGGACAGACTAATCTAAGTTTGAGGTGTTTGGATCACAAAGAAGAACATTTGTGAGCTGCAGAAAAAATGAAAAGATGCTGGAGGAGTGCTTGACGCCATCTGTCAAGCATGGTGGAGGTAATGTGATGGTGGTGGGGGTGCTTTGGTGGTGGTAAAGTGGGAGATTTGTACAGGGTAAAAGGGATCTTGAAGAAGGAAGGCTATCGCTCTATTTTGCAACACCATGCCATACCCTGTGGACGGCCCTTAATTGGAGCTAATTTCCTCCTACAACAGGACAATGACCCAAAGCTCCAAATTATGCAAGGACTATTTAGGGAAAAGCCAGTCAGCTGGTATTCTGTCTATAATGGAGTGGCCCGCACAGTCACCGGATCTCAACCCTATTGAGCTGTTGTGGGATCAGCTTGACCGTATGGTACGTAAGAAGTGCCCATCAAGCCAATCCAACTTGTGGGAGGTGCTTCAGGAAGCATGGTGTGAAATCCGTTCAGATTACCTCAACAAATGGACAACTAGAATGCTAAAGTCTGTAATTGCTGCAAATGGAGTATTCTTTGGAGGATTCTATGACGAAAGCAAAGTTTTTAAGGAACAATTATTATTTCAATTAAAAATCATTATTTATAACCTTGTCAATGTCTTCACTATATTTCCTCTTCATTTTGCAACTCATTTCATGTATGTTTTCATGGAAAACAAGGACATTTCTAAATGACCCCAAACTTCTGAACGGTAGTGTATACTAAGGCATTTGTGAAAATGCTATCGCAATATCGAGTGGGAAAGTGGCCATGCGTTTGGACAAATAATAGACACTGCAGTAAATACATCTGTCTTGAGTATACACAGACCAGTGCGCTATAGTCAGTCAGAGCTAAAGTAGACCTTTATACAAACAAGCCGTTTGCCACACTGGCCTGCCATCATTCACTTTGAACTGGACTGTGTGTTTACAGGCAGTTTGCAACAGCGCAACTTTAGATCATTAGAAAGCATTTTCCAAAAGCCACAAAATACACCTGAATTGAATTATGCAAGTATGTAAACACCACAGGAGCCCTCTTACATTTGGGAACTTTACAGTCTTATTGATCAAACTACCATGAAAAGAAAGTCTCGCGCTCCCTCATTTATGCACATCAACAACGACAAGATCGACAACCAATGCTAGCCATAGCAAACTGAGCTAAAATCTAACGAAGGAACATTAGATTAACCCTCTCAAACTTTTGCAGCTAGTAGGCCGTCAAAAATTGCTCTGATTAACAATAGGGACGTTTTGCTTCCTCATCCTTCTGCAGCTTGCCTGCCAATGCATGCTTGTCCCAACCAAGCACCCTAATTGGCTACGGTTGGTTAGTTTGCTAGTTAGCTACTTCCAGACGCAAATGAGAACACCTCACTCTAACCATTTTACTCGCTGTAGCAGAGCTGGTTTGACTATTTATTTGACTGTTACTTTTTTTTGCCTACGTTTACTGATGCTGGTCATATTCAGCAGGTGTTGCACCTTCGTAAATTCATCAGTTATTCTGCACTCTGGCACACTCAGACGAGAGTGCTCTGAAATCGGAGTAGATAGCCAGAGTGAATTTGCGAATGCAAGCGAGACGCTAACCGTCTAGCTAACGTTAGGCTCTGTGTTTTTAGCTTTCTACATAAATAGATAAGCGAGCCTATTATCCACATTATGACTGACTTGTGATCATTGCCCTTGCTCGTTTAATTGTATTGACGTTCCAAGCCTTTAGTTACATTCGTCCCAGGTTTTTTTTTGTCCAGAATATCGAGTCGTTGAAACTGAAACAGTGCATACCGACTGGAGGAAGCAAACAATGTACCAGGCCAGCTGTGATTTACAACCTGATAGCAGAAGCAGTGGGTCACATTGACCTTCAGGTCCATTATGTCATCTCGCATGACATGTACCCCTTTTCTTTCCTCCCAACGTCTTTTCACTCTCCAAGGACTGTGTCGTCATGTATTTTATTTACATCCCATACTAGCTTGAGTTATTCTTATATCCAGTGCCCCCTTACCCGCCCCGTGCCCCGTTCTGTGCCCATGTTCAGATGTATTCGCTGAGGATGCCAGAGAGGGCCTCCCCACCCCCCACTACCAGTGATCTCCCTATGGTAACGCAACAGGCTGGTGTGGAGTGGTGGCATTGGCTGGAGCGTCTGTGTCCTTCCGTCTTGACTGTCACAACTCGCCACACACAAAACGCACACCAAAATGGTGTCCATGCACTCGCGCGCACACACAGCTAACCGCTTCCATCAGGCCAGATACACTAACATGGCTTCGAACGCAGACGGGGTATGTCAGTGACAAAGTCATGTCTCATGCTGAATAGTTGCACCGGTGGCTCCCCTGTTTGTGGCCAGCACCGGAGCGAATTGTAATAGCTCAGTCCTCTTTGAATGCGAGTCTCGTTGTCCAGGAGTGAACTAACCACTGTGCGAGTGCAACTGCTACCATTCTATACAGTGTCTGCATGTAGGGAGCACATTCATATACAACGAGTGCACAGGAAGGTTGAAGCAACTAAAGGCTAACGACATTGCAATTAGTAATGGATATACACATTTAACAATGGCCAATGTCTCAGCGTAGGTTTCCTTTTGGTAAGTACAATGTGTCTGACTGACTATTTCTGTTCACTATGGAAGGAAAAGGCCTATATGCCTACTGTCCTCACTGATCCATCTCCATCTCTTTCAATCCCCATCACCCTCTGTATCCCACCCTCTCTCTATCCCTCTAATACTCTCTCCTCTCTCTCTGTTGGTCTGTGTGTATATAGCACAGTCTGTATGTGTGTGCAGTGGGCAGCCCAGTGTAATTGCCTAGCCCCAGCTGATGAATAGTGTAGCGGCTATATCCCCACAGGGCTGGATGAGGACGGGATTAGCATCAGAGGCTAGCAGGACGGAAGCAGCAACTCAATGTGCACAAGGGCTTATCTTCTCACAGAGATGCTTCCTCCCTCACAGGCCTCTGTTTCCTCTTCCCCATCCCTCTGCTGCCCACGCCCCGCACCACTGTAATTACAGCCTTATCACACACAGGGAGCTCACACACACACACACAGTTACACACACTTGTGTGCATACACACACACACACACACTCACATGCGTGTACGTAATGGCACAGCGTAACACACTGACACAGTGTACACAGTCACACATACAAAGTCTGGGTGGAGGACCCGGTTTTGAGGCTTCCTCAGAATGGAAACTTCGTATTTTCTGTGTTAGGGGAGAAGAGTGCTCTCTTTCTCTCCTCTCCGCTTCACTTTCTCTGCAAACATCACGCTCTGTGCTGTTCGTCCTCTCTGCAAAGATCATCTTCTGAATGTCCTCTGTTTCTAAAAATATATATATATATATTATTTTTTTTGGTTTCCTACTGTAATAATTTGAAACTAAATGGCTTCTCAGTTTGTCTTTGCTTGATGGAATGTTGTAAAAGTGCCTTTGCCTGCTGTGGTTCAAGATAAATGTCTTGTTTTCTAGTCTGACGTGAATGTGTCTCCTGTCCTCTTGCGTTCTATGATGACTTCAGCATGTGGTCTAATATCCTGTCTCTCTGTCTGTTTGTCTGTCTGTCTCTCTGTCTCTCGCTCTCCCCAGAGCAGTTTTTTTGTCACAGCCTGTCAGGTACACTCATCTCTTTGGATTTCACTGTCTCTAACTTTCTCGCCCCCTTTCTACCTCACCTCCACCAGCTAATATAACACGTCATGCTTTTCCCTCCGCCCGACATGCATTAGAACACAGATAATGTATTTTCCTCTAGATAAGGTCGTTTCGTGTGGTTGAATGTACAATATTTCGAGGATTTAGGCCTCTTCTAGGTCATCCAACGTATGGTATGATGTGTCACGAATCCTACTTCTAGTCGAGTTCAACAAAACTCACCGGAGCGTTTTGGTTGCCATGTTTGCGAGACTCAATTTAGGAGCATGTTTCAAAATGCCTGTCAAGTTGTCTAATTTCTACACCTAAGAAGCAGAAATCATATGGGCCATCATTATTGAAGAGCTCTACAGTCTACTAGATAATTGCTCTCTCTGGTGCTTTTAATGAAAAAGGCTGCAGGGGCATGCTAATCAAACTGACACAAGACATGTCTATAAAACTTAACAGGTAAAGTTGTCTATGTTTCTTTGATACTTGTTCCTTTGCATTAGCAGACATGCAGATTAGTGTGCTACAGCAAGTTTTGACTGCTATAGACACACACACACACACACACACACACACACACACACACGCACACGCACACGCACACACTATTAGTGCAGAGTGCAGCTGATACAGCAGTACGCTACACTCCTTCAGCACTGTCTGTGTACAGTAGCTAACCTCCCTAACTGACCTTCACCCTCTGCCTCCTTTCACAGAGAGACCCCCCGTTCGGCTCGGCTCTGTTAAGACGTCTACAGCTTATTTTCTCTAACAAGCACTCGCAGCGAGAGAGCAAGCACAGACATCTTCTAAGCCTCACCGCCTTCTCGCCCATGTCGACAAAGCTGTTGTTTTGTTGTAGCTCAGTCTGAAACCATGTCCTAGTGGTATTAATAGAGAGAAAGAGAGAGCGGGGGGAGGGAGAAGGAGGGTTGTTGTGTTTTGTTTCACTGCTAGTGGGTGGCATGTCAGGCTAGCTGGGAGTCTCTGGTTCGAGATCATTAGGGGGGCGAGGATATTGGCTACTCTTCTAGCTTATATGAGGGGGAGACGTGCACACACACACGGCTCATGTGTGTACATTGAATACTGCACTACCATCTACAGTGTTCAGATTAACATAAAGACCCCCAACAGAGCCCATATTGCACATCTGGTGCCACTTTAGTTACAATGCTCTTCTATTGTTACCTCACAGGTGCTTGCACTAACAAAGATAATTGCATTTTGGTTTTGCTTGCTCTTTTGTCTTTGTGCCATGCTGTGAAAAAGGGACTAGTGTTCCTGGTTGCAGTGAATAAGATACACCAGTGTTAACCTTCGTCCATATTAACCTAGCTGTGGTGGTTGTAACGCTACGCTGTGGTGGTTGTAACGCTACCCTGTGGTGGTTAAAGCATTGCGCTAACCGTATGAGTTGTTGCAGTGGTTGTAAATTATCCATGCTACGCTACTTAGTCAAATGGTGATTCTGTCTGTCTCCCTGTGTGTGTGTGGGACAGGGTTCTGGCTCCGGGGTACCAGGCGCCCCTGTGGTACTCCTCAGCTCTCTGAACACGGACGTGGTGTGTGAGCTCGTCACACACATCGACGGCATGGACCCTAGCATGCTGGCCCAGTACACCGCCACCATCAAGAAGGTGAGGCCTGCCACACACACACACACACACACACACACACACACACACACACACACACACACACACACACACACACACACACACACACACACACAGACACAGACACAGACACAGCCTCCTACGTTTGCTTATACAACACTTCTGTCAATAAAGTTGATTCAAAAGATTCAATATCAGTCATGTCAGTGTGTCCATTTCACACAAGGGGTGTATCTCAATATGCAATTTGAGTCAGAACGGAACAGTTGGAGCATGAGTCCAAATCAAAGTATGCAGAACAGAGGCCAATTCTCAGATGCGTACTTTTCAAAGCATGCTCCGATGCAAGCTTCAACTGAAATATGAACGTAATATGACGCAACCACATGAAATACATCTCAACATTTCTTGAATGCCATCGGGTTTTGAGCTGAGGTGAGAGAAAATCATCAAGGCTAAAACCGGCACTTTTACTGAAACGTTGATTAACGTGCACTGTCCCTGTAAAAATAAAATAAACTGCGACTTTGAAATGTTGCCCACTCGCATGGCATATGTTACCTGAATACAATATTTATGTTGATACGGTTAATAAATACATACTGTATTAATTTTGGCATGTTTAACTGCCTAGAATATCCACTGTAGTGTGCATAGACCAGAGGCTGGCTAATGAAGAATTAGCTGCTCGCTAGCTACCCATGAAGAATTTGTAGCTAACGTTAGCCAGCTACTGACCTAACAACATTCGTTTTAGGTCACTTTTACATATAAAACTAGCTGGCTGGCTAGATCAATAGGATTCACATATAGCTAGCTGATAATTAAGAAGTTACAAGCTCACGTTTGCTTTATGTAGTTATCTTGTTTAGTTTTGTATTGTTCAAAGTTAATGCAGTAGCATGGGAGTGCGCATTGCTTTTCAAATGTAAATTTGTATGTACTCAAGGCCTCAGAGAACAAACTTGCTGCATGAGAGTGCGGAGCATATTGATCAACACCCAAGGGTTTAATTTCTGTCTGTATTAAAGTTAATATGCAGCTGTTTTTACCTCAATATTAAATCATTTCTGGTTAACAATTCCATACTGCACTGTGATTGTTTTAAAAATAGCTTCTTAGCAAAGAGCAATTTCTCAAGCAAGATTTTTTTGCTTGGACTTTCTGGGAGTGGTTGGAGTGGGGAGGGGAAAACTGAAAGCTAGCTGTTATTGGTAGAGAGGTTTGGAACTTCTTTCTTATTGGTCTATTAACTAATTTACCGTCGGATGATGTCACTAGGCAGGCCAAAGCTCCATCACACCTGTCCGCAATTGATGTGGCTGAAAAAGCCGTATCGACAAAATCGAAGGGGTATCCACATACTTTAAAACGCATGGCAATCACATTTTTTTACAGCACTGGGCCTTTTAATAAGGATCTGAGTAGCCTTTATATGGCCCAAAAAAACAGCCAAAGTCGCTGTCTGCATTGAGCTTCCAGTCCATTTAGACAGGATGTCATTAATGTCTAGGCAATATGTCAATTCCTGTAGACCAGGTCTTCCCAAACTGTGTGACGCGTAGCAATGCCGACGGGGGTACGCCAAATAAAAATGTGATTCACATTCTTTTCATCACATTTTCAAACGGTACATTTTCCAATTGGACGACACATTTGGGTGAGGTTTTTTTGTCGCCTGAGTAGCCTCCATTTCACTGCCAAAAATAAAATTATACCATCTGGTGTTTAGCGAAATAACACAATGTCAAATGTTTCATTGCTAAATTGTAATTATTTACCACTAATGGCCCATTTATTGCCTTACCTCGCTTATCTTACCTCATTTGCACAAACTGTATATATACTTTTTTTTATTGTGTTGTTGAATGTATGTTTGTTTATTCCATGTGTAACCCTGTGTTGTTGTTTGATTTGCACTGCTTTGCTTTATCTTGGCCAGATCGCAGTTGTACATTTAAAAAATAAGCCATGGGAGTTTTTGGAGTGAGCATAAAGATGACTTCGAGTTTTGTGTGCAAATGAACTCAAGCTTACAGACAATGTCAAATGTGATATAGCGAAGCATCTGAGGGAGCTGGGTGAGCAATTATGCAGGTACTTTCCCGAAATGGACGACACAAACAACTGGATTCATTATTCCTTTCGTGCCCTGTCCCCAGTCCACATATCGATATCTGAACAAGAGAGCCTCATCGAAATTGCAACAAGCGGTTCTGTGAAAATTGAATTTAATCAGAAGCCACTGCCATATTTCTGGATAGGGCTGCGCTCAGAGTATCCTGCCTTGGCAAATCACGCTGTTAAGACATTGATGCCCTTTTAAACCACGTACCTATGTGAAAGTAGATTGTGTAGAAAATTATTTAAGACTGAGACTCTCTCCAATACAACCCAACATTGCAGATTTATGTACATCCTTTCAAGCACACCCTTCTCATTAACCTGTGGTGAGTTATTCACAATTTTTGAGGAACAAATACATTTTTTTCTGTAAGATGGCTAAATAAAGAGCAAAATTATTGATTATTATTATTTGTGCCCTGGTCCTATAAGAACTCTTTGTCACTTTCTGCAAGCTATTTTGTGACAGAAATTCACACTTATTCTTATGGGACAGTTGAGCTAACATAGGCTAATGCGATTAGCATGACGTTGTAAGTAACAAGAATATTTCCCAGGACATAGACATGTCTGACATTGGCAGAAAGCTTAAATTCTCGTTAATCTAACTGCACAGTCCAATTTACAGTAGCTATTACAGTGAAATAATACCATGCTATTGTTTGAGGAGAGTGCACAGTTTTGAACATGAAAGTTATTACTAAACAAATTAGGCGGGCTTTGGGCAGTCTTGATACGATATTTTGAACAGAAATGTAATGGTTCATTGGACTAAAACTTTGCATGCACACTGCTGCCATGTAGTGGCCAATATCTAAATTGCACCTGGGCTGGAATAATACATTATGGCCTTTCACTTGCACTTCAAAGATGATGGTACAAAGAAAATACAAAAGAATGGTTGTTATTTTTCTTTGTATTATCTTTTACCAGATATATTGTGTTATATTCTCCTACATCTCCTACATTCCTTTCGCATTTCAATAAACTTCAAAGTGTTTCCCTTTCAAATGGTACCAATAATATGCATATCCTTGCTTCAGGGCCTGAGCTACAGGCAGTTAGATTTGGGTATGTCATTTTAGGCGAAAATTGAAAAAGACGTAGGGGTGTATGTGTGTGCAGGCTTACAATGATGGTTAAAAACAACATTTGAGAGTGCGCTGACCCTGGTGCTAGAGGGGGTATGCAGCTGGAGGTTGAATGTTTGAAGAACCACTGCTCAAGACCCCAGTCGGCCCACCTAACAACACTTTAAGTGAGACATTGTCATTGTAAAATGATTTATTGTTTTGTGAGGTGCAGAACCGGGGACACATTTGTTTCCTGAGGAAAGTATAGCAATGTAGAGTTCATACAAGCTCATGTTTGGAAATGTGGCCCAGGACTACTGTATACCATCGGAAGGTAGTAGCCACCCTTTGCATGGATGATAGCTTTGCACACTCTTGGCATTCTCTTAATCAGCTTCATGAGGTAGTCACCTGGAATGTATTTCAATTAACAGGTGTGCACTGTTAAGTTAATTTGTGGAATTTCTTTCCTTCTTAATGTGTTTGAGCCAATCAGTTGTGTCATGACAAGGTAGGGTTGGTATACAGAAGATATCCCTATTTGGTAAAAGACAAAGTCCATATTATGGTAAGAAAAGCTCAAATAAGCAAAGAGATTAAGACATGAAGGTTAGTCAATGCGGAAAATCTCAAGAACTTTGAACGTTTCTTCAAGTGCAGTCGCAAAAACCATCAAGCACTATGATGAAACTGGCTCTCATGAGGACCACCACAGGAATGGAAGACCCAGAGTTACCTCTGCTGCAGAGAATAAGTTCAGTAGAGTTACCAGCCTCAGAAATTGCAGCCCAAATAAATGCTTCACAGAGTTCAAGTAACAGACACATCTCAGCATCAACTATTCACAGGAGACTGCATGAATCAGGCCTTCATGGTTGAATTGATGCAAAGAGACCACTACTAAAGGACAGCAATAAGAAGAAGGGACTTGCTTGGGCAAAGAAACATGCTCAATGGATGTTAGACCGGTGGAAATCTGTCCGTTGGTGTAATGAGTCCAAATTTGAGGTGAACGGATGATCTCCGTATGTGTGGTTCCAACCGTGAAGCATGGAGGAGGTGGCGTGATGGTGTGGGGGTGCTTTGCTGGTGATATCTTTAGAATTCAAGGCACACTTAACCAGCATGGTCGCAGAATTCTCTAGCAATACGCCATCCCATCTGGTTTGCGTTTAGTGGGACTACCATTTTTTTTTCAACAGGACAATAACCCATAGCACACCTCCAGGCTGTGTAAGAGCTATTTGACCAAGAAGGAGAGTGATGGAGTGCTGCATCAGATGACCTGGCCTCCACAATGACCTAACCTCAACCCAATTGAGATTGTTTGGACTGCAGAGCAAAGGAAAAGCAGCCAACAAGCAGCCTCTGCCTCTCAGCATATGTGGGAACTCATTCAGGACTGTAGGAAAAGCATTCCAGATGAAGCTGGTTGAGAGAATGTCAAGAGTGTGCAAAGCTGTCATGAAGACAAATGGTGGCAACTTTTAAGAATCTCAAATATAAAATCTATTTTGATTTGTTTAACACTGTTTTGGTTACTTCATGATTCCATATGTGTTATTACATGTTTGATGTCTCCACTATTATTCTACAATGTAAAAAAATAGTCAAAATAAAGAAAAACCTTTAAATGATTGGGTGTGTCCAAACTTTTGACTGGAACTGTACATATGGGCCTACTTTACTCAATTTATGCCCACTTATGCCCTAATTTATACAGTATGGGGCAGATTCCCGAACACAGATTAAGCTTAATCCTTGAATAAAAATCAAGCTTGATGGAGAATCTCCATTGATAGTGCTTTTTAGTCCAGGATTAGGTTTTATCTGTGGCCGAACTGGCCCAATGTGCATGTATTTGATCAGTCGTGATCATGTCTCTCCCTCTCTCCGTGTTAGGCCAATGTGAATGGCCGGGTGCTGTCTCAATGCAACCTGGAAGAGCTGAAGAAAGAGATGAACATGAACTTCGGCGACTGGCAACTCTTCAGAGGCATGGTAAGACAAAACCTCCACCTCCGCTTTTAAATACTCGATATCCTCCTTCTATTTATTTGATATGTACATTAATATCGATTTCCTGATTTATTATTATTTCTTTTTTTTATTCACCAAATTTGTGTTTTGTGTTTTGTTTTGTCTTCTAAAAAAAAGAAAATCGGGGCATCTTGTAATACATCTTGAGCCTTCTCTGGAGACATCGGAGGGTTTTATAATCCGTATTACGAGAACGTCTGCAGTCTGCTCCGCTCGCTCGGGGGGCTGGAATCAGGAACACATGTAGCTTGCGTTGATCAGATGTCCGTTTGTGCCTCCTTCCACAAACGAATGTTGTGTTGCCAGAACGTGGCCAGCCAGCGAGCCATCTGGTCCAAGATGGCTGAGATTTAGATGAAGGAAGGTTATTGTCAGTGGGAGCTGCAGTCAGCCAGTCTCCATGCAGTCGAGGGGTCTGACTCTGAATAGCTGCAAGGTTTTACAATAAATTGCATTTTTCCCTCTGAGCACTTCTCAAGCCATCTGATGTGGAGACCGGACCACTACTGTACGCATATAGGCCCTATAGAGTTGACATCAAATATACTCACCATCTATTGAACTAAAATACTATTACTGACTTTGTGTTAAAAGTCTACAGTATTAAGATGATGGTGATGTATTGTGTCTGAATCAGTGTGCTGAATCTAAACCTATTGGTTGTGTGTTGTTCTATAGAGTTTGTAGTTGTATGTTGGTTTCATGGCTAGTGTTTATACTGTATTGACTCTGCAGCTGTAGATATTTCCTATGTTGAGTCTATGTATACCTTGTGGTGACATGTTTGCTCTGCACATGGCTGGCTGTATGCTTCTCTCTCTAACAGTCCCCTCTCCCAGGTGATGGAGCAGCGTCACGGAGAGAGCCAGGCCCTGCAGGATGAGTCTCATGCGGCCAGCGAGCAGGGCAGCAGCGTAGTCAACGTGGAGACGGCCAGGCACCAGGGAGCTCCCCACGAGGTGGGCAGCTACAGCTTCAACCTCAGCTTCGAGGAGCTGAGTAACGCAGGCCTGGGTCTGGAGGAGCCCCCGAGACCCACTCAGCACTGGCCCGTGGTGAGTTGAATACACACACACCCACTTGTATACACATCTGCACACACACACGTACACTCGTACACACAGACACTCATTGAGAAATACGGTACACTCACGTACACACACACACTGCAACACACGTTCATATGCACCTGCAGTACATACACAGACTCAGGTCCTGTCTTCTACTCATGAGAACAGATAAACACATTCACATACCCACAAAAATACACAAACATACCAAGCCATCCAAATACCCTTAAAGCAGACATGTAAGCAAGTACAGTTGCTCGTGAAAGTCTAAACACCCCTTGCAAAGTCTTTTGTATTTTACTTTCTTGAAATTATTATTATTTTTTTTAATGATACAATTATTATTATTATTCTTATTTTACTACTGCACAACCTACTCCACATTTTCAAAGTTAAAGTAAAATTGTAGAAAATGTTTCAAATAAAAAATGTCACCAGCCACCTCAATTCGGTCTTATGTAACAACATTTGAAATTGTGTTTTTTTGTTGTTGCATGAGATAAAAGTAGAGCCTCAGAGCTTCAAATGGTATATCATACACTGCAGTTGAGGAGCAATGGGAAAGTAGTTCTGCTTTGAACGTTGATAAACTTGCACCCCACTTTTGAGAAAATGTTTTTGTACACGTACTGGAGAGCTCTTCTTTGTCTACACCCATTAAGCATTGTTCACACCCTCTTAAGCCTTAGCCCCACCCACCTCTTTAAGGATTCACATGTCAGGCCATGTGGTAAACAGAGTGAGTAGTGTAGTAAACAACCAAAGATTTCAACACTAAAAGCGGTGAAAGTAGTAGCCTACATTAAGGAAAGACTACAAGTAAAAATACACTTTATCAAGTCCTTGGCCTATATCCTAATCTGACTTTGAAAGTGTCCAGATACACATATCTTATAATTATTAGATGATGCTTACCCAGATACTTTGATGGGTCATGTGAAATAAATGTTTGCAGATATCCATGGCTAACGTTATACTGTATATCCATTGTTTTTGTCAAAATTGCTCAATATCAGTAACTTTTACTGGGAACCATTTGATTTTGAGCAATATTATAACCTTTTCTCTGATTTTCAAGAAAATGTAAGTCAGGACTAAGACTGTACCACTTAGGAACACTCAACACTTCTTGGAAAGCCATTCTGGTGTGTCCTTGACATTACAATGTGGGTATTTGTGTAAATAAATCTCTATCCGAGGCTTAGGTTTTAGAAGACTATGGCAGGTTTTCCTATAACTTTTTACCTGGTCTTTGCTGTTTTTCATATTTCTTTTGATCCTGACATACTCACCAGTCCCTGCCGGTGACAAGCATACCCATAACATAATGCTGCCACCACAATACAGAGGGTTTCACTATGTGTTGGATTGGATTTGACCCCAACCTATAGTTTTTAATTTAGGCCCAAAACGTAATTTCTTTGCTGTGTTGTCTTGAAGTATTACTTAACGGCATTGTTGCAAACTGAATGGAGGATTTGAAGTAGATTCTTATAATATGGCTTTCCTTCTTTTTACTTTGTCAAACAGGCCGGTAATGTGGAGTGAATGTAATGTTGTTGATCCATTTTGTATTTTCAAGTATTGTGGTGGCAGCATCATGTTATGTGTATGCTTGTCACTTTTAGGCATTGGGGAGTTTGTCAGGATCAAAATAAATATTTAATAACAAACGTGATTTAATAACAAACGTGTATACCAACTGCAAAGGTAAAAAGCTGGGATAGAGTGTTTTTTTATTTTTCCGAGATTGCACACATTTGAATGCCTAAAACACACCAGAATGATTTCAAGAGGTATTCAGTGTTCCTGAATGGGTCAGTCTCAGTCCTGGATTTAATCTGCTTGAAAATCAGAGACAAGGTTTGAATATTGCTGTCCATCAATGATTCCCAACCAATTGTACTGTGCTTGAGCAATTTTGACAAAAACAATGGATTATGTTGCACTAAGAGTTGTGTAAGGTTGGTAGAATCTTATTCAAAGTATTAACCGTTTTAATGACTACCAAAGGTGCCTCCACCAAGTATTGATTTGAGGTGTGACGATATATACAATCAATAAATCTTTATTTGTGACCCGTTTTCAAGTAGCTAGGCGTATGTCACTACTTCACAGGAGAGGCATTTCAATGTTTTAATTTTTTTTTTATCAACATGCTTTTTTTTGGCAGAAATGCCTTCTGGAACTTTCATGTGCTTTAATAACAAATGTGTATGCCAACTGTAAATACGAATACAATTGTTAAATTATGAGCCTAGTTGGTTTAGACAGTAACCTTTCCACTAGCCATGACTGAGATAATGGGTGTGCTGGACATGCCGTGAGATGAGTTCGGATTGGTCTGCCATGTAACATGCTTCTGTCTATAACATGAGCTGCTCAGTATGTGTGGATAATCCTTGCTACCGCAGCTTTTTTGAAAGATTACACTATATGACCAAAATGCTTTATTTTCAGCACTTGGTGGTCATGTCCTGTGAGCTTGTGTGGCCTACCACTTCAAGGCTGAGCCATTGTTGCTCCTAGACGTTTCCACTTCAAAATAACAGCACTTACAGTTGAACGGGGCAGCTCTAGCAGGGCAGAAATTTGACAGACTGACTTATTGGAAAGGTGGCATCCTATGATGATGCCACGTTGAAAGTCACTGAGTTCTTCAGTAAGGCCATTCTACTGCCAATGTTTGTCTATGGAGATTGAATGGCTGTGTGCTCAAAGTTATACACCTGTCAGCAACAGGTGTGGCTGAAATAGCTGAATCCACTAATTTGAAGGGGTGTCCACATACTTTATGTGTTGCCATAAATGTTGGTAGCAACTTACTAAAAATGATTCACATCTGTGTAATGGCTGCCAAAGGTACATTCACCAAGTATTAACTCTGGGGTGTGAAGACAGCCACAATCAAATCAATTTGGAAAATGTTCTATAATTACATTTTATTTTGAAAATGTGGAGCAGATTGTGTCGATCTGTCAGGAAAATATCCAGTTTAATCCCATTTTACATAAACATTTAAGGCAGCAAAAATGTGAACTGTGCAATGGGTGTGTAGACTTCCACTAGGCACTGTATACGCTTACACAATCAGTCATTGAACTCATCAGAGCTAAAATAGCATGTGGATTTGGGTGAGATCACGGCAGTTTTGACCTCCCCTGGTTGAGGAAGTTGACGTGGCGGATCACTAACACACATGCAGACTCACACCACCAAAAGGCAAGGCAAGGTGTTAGAAAAGCTGTTATTTTTGCCCTCTCTGTTCAACCGCCAACATGCGAACATGTACGCAAACATAAACTTCTCCTCTAGTATGGCCGTCACTTTTCTCCTATCCTTATTAGTTCATTGATGGCTTGCAGTGCTGTTTGCTTGTAAATTCAAACAGCACCACCATGACCACAAACCCCATGAGATTTGTGCTATTTTACCCAAACCAATAACGTCCATGATGCATCCCGTTCCCCCCTCAACCATAACAAAAACCTTTATACCGCACGTTCCCCTCTTCTCCCCACCCCTCCCCTCCCCCAGGCGGCCACCCACCGCACCCCCAGCATGTCCAGCCTCAACTCCCAGGAGTCGTCCAACGATATCTGCAAGCTGACGGACAAGCAGCAGGCAGAGTACCGTGACGCCTACCGCGAGTACATCACCCAGATGACACAGCTGGACGTGGCCGGAAGTGGGGGAGAGAAGCCCGTCCAGCCCCACCCTGGCCAGTTCCTCCAGAGCCGAGAGGCCCGAGACCCAGAGGAAAAGGCCAAAGACGGGGCCGAGCAGGAGGGACGCAAGCCCTCTTTCTCCACCAAGAGAGGTGCTAAAGCTACGGATGCGGTCGATACAGATGCCCCCCTGGACCCCATCAGCGAAGAGGACGAGAAGATGTATTCCAGCTCCTCCAAAGCAGGGGGCTCCAAGGTGAAGGGAGCAGGGCCTCGATACCACAAAGTCCCCAGTGACGAGGAGTCAGGGCGGGAGGAGTCAGACAACACCCCTCTGCTCCAGGAAGAAGGGAAGGAGGGGGACGCCCAAGCGACATCCGACATTGTCCAGGACAAGAAGGACTCGTCTGACTCTGGGCTGAGGTCTGGTGAGAGCTCCTCGGACCACTCCCTAGAGGAAGCTGAAGAGGTTAATAAAGCAGACCTGATAGAGCTGGAGCTAGAAGGTCTGGTAAAGAAGAGGGGCCTGCTGTCCAGCAGTCTGAGTGGACTCGAGGATTCCACCATCGCCCGCATGTCCATCTGCTCCGAGGCCCCGTCCGAGGGCAGCCTAATGGCCTCCAGCCCCGACGAAACCTGGTTCCCCGCCAGCTTGTCCATGAGCAACCTCAACCACGCCTCCAACACCACCACACTCAACAACAACAGCAGCAACAACGCTGCCACCACCAACACCAGCCAAGGCAAAGAGAGCTCCACCCCAGGCTCCAGTACTGCCTCAACCACGGGGCCCGTCCACAACCAGAACCTGCGTGGGATCATCCTCAAGAGGGCCCTGAGCACCGAGGGGGCCCTCGAGGGACGCACAGGGGCCCCTGATGCCATTATTCTGGAGGATGAGAGGGAGAGTGTCCTGTGAGAGTGTCCAGGCCTTTGAGGTCCCGTAGACGTTGCTTGATGTGCTTCTGAAAAATAAAGGTCCTTAACAATCTGCTACATTGATATAGATGCAAATAAAAACAGGCCTATTAATCTGCAAATTATTTTTTTAAATACTGAAGGTTGTTCGAAAATGTTACAGCATTCAACTAAAATAAGTATGGATTAAAACGAAGGAGATCACCTTTGTCAACCATTAAAATATTAAATAATGTGGGTTGATAAATGAATGTCCTGGCTTGTAGACAAACCAAAAATACATCAAGAACTCCAGATACATTTTGTGAAATAATTTTAAAGTTAATAATGACATCAGACTAATATGGAATAAGTCCAATTTAAATGCCCCTGTAATGCAGTTAGGTGTTGTGCTGTCATGTTAGTTTTTGCTGTTGGAAAAGGGTAGTGATGTGGATTCGTATGAATGTTGTGTTTTGGCGTGGTGTTGGTGCGATGTTGTATACTGTACTTCATTATAGGTTACTGAAAAATCAGAATTGGCTTTGTACTTAAACTACATTTTCCTTAATTGTAGTTATCAAGTAGGCTACCAGTGAAAATGTGCCATGTTCAAACATGAGTTAATTGGTGTAGTATTGCTGTGAATTCATGTGACTGAAAGGTCTTTTTTCCCCAAACAATCTGCTGTAATTATAGATTTAAAATCTATCAACAGTGTGGTAAACTACTGTTTCTGTGGTATGAAAGTGTGTTCCATGCACTACTGATATGTCTCAGGGTCTGAGCCTTTTTCAGAGTGCAATGTGAAACAATGTTTTTGTGAAAAAAATAAACATCTTGGCTGTCAGATGATGCATTTTCTTTTTTGAACTTCCTGCATAAAGTATAACAGTTCATAACATGCTTCCCATCCCTTGAACTCTACTTTTCCTATGAGCTCAAGATAGACTTGTTTGTTGTTCAAAAATCTCATTAATTTCCCAAACTCGGGGCCTCCCCTGGGTTCACGTTGTGGTTTTTGCCCGAGCAATACACATTTTGAATCAACTCTAGTGCTAGGGAAAGAAACTAAACTTGCACCCAGGGGAGGCCCCAGGACTGATTTAGGAAAACCCTGCCATATAGAAAGGGTTAAAACAATTGCATCAGCTAGACTTTATTTTCACCAGTAGGTGGCAGATTCTCCATACAAACCCACATTAGGCCATAGATGACATCCCAGCCAGCATCACTGAACAGTGGGCATGAACTTTCACTTGTGGGGAAAAGGTAAGAAGGCCAAATTGGTTATGACATATGCATAATACCATGGCCAATAAATTTCAGCCGATTCTAAGCACTTCCCTTCGTATGTTGGGCACAATTGAGAGTATACTGTAAAGAAACTTAAGCTTTCCAATTTGTGGGGAAATGGTGAGCCTGTGCTTTGTCATTCTACCTGTAGAAGTGGAATAATGTGCTGCTATAGTTTAGGCTTGCGCATCGAGCAGTATCCAGGTAGTTCGCCTTACTGTTGTCATTGCACGTTCAGACAAAACGAACATGCGTTTTCTAATTATTTTCATATTGATTGTCATGACACAGACATCCTGAAATGTAGCACTATGGGTCGGTGTTTCTTTTCTACAAAATAGTATGTCGATCTGCACTGGCAGGCCATTTAAAAATGACAATTGGTTTAGAAGTGTTTCTTTTCAGAAGTTCACAGCTTTGTGAGTCGCAGATTAATGCAGAATCTTGTCAATAAGAGAGGTTCTGTGATTGCGCACAGGTGAGACAAATCACATTTATTCCCAGTCTCCTATATGCCTACACCCTGGGAGTTTACCCAATCAGTGCGTGTTGAGGTAGAAGTAGGTCTCAATTCCTGAACACTCAAGATGTTCAGGAATTGAAGAGGCAAATTCGAGAGAGTTGTGAATTTGAGCAACGTCACTGTAAATGACGAACTTAGTCAATGAGAATGGTGTAGCTTGTATAGCCCCTAAGAAATGACACAACAATTTCTCACCATTCTTTACATTTAATCATTCAGTTGACACAACTGTCATGAAAGATTGACATTCCCACTACAATGACTTCATTACCACCCCATGGGCTGGGAATTGAAACTCATTTTGGGATTGTAGATGATCATGACAACCTAGCATTGCAGAACCATTTTCAGCCAAAACATTGTGTCACGTTACCTTTTGTAATTCCAATCTCAAGAACGTCTGTCTACAGGCTACAAGTTTCCATACAGCTGGGAGACATGCTCAAATAATGCATTTGATTTGTTTATTATTTTTTTTGTATAAAAACGTTACAATTTACATTATTACTTTTATAAAAAGTTTCAGCATAATTAAGTACAGCATTACACTTTTGCAGAAATGTGCAATTCCTGCAACTATACAAGATAAAACTCAGAGTGCACAAGGTTTCGCGCGTTCGTTTTTTTTTGTGTGATTTTTTTTTTCTTTACAACGTCCAGTCCATGTGCGAAGAAGAGTAACAATTCTGACAAGACAGACTAAACTATATACAGTAACTAACCAAGTTGCCTTCTATTCACTCTCCAATTCCGGAGAAAAAGCGAAGACTTCATGGGCGATAAGAGGAAATCCTTGTGACGAGCTCTTATTCGTTTTTCCTCCCCGTGTAGGGAGTATAGCGCGACTTCCATTTCAAGAAAGGACCAAAACAAGTCTTAAGGTAAATAATATGAGTGTCCGAACTGAAAACACATCACATAGATTGTCCTTTATAAGCAAAGTCTCTTGATTCAATTGAAGAAAATCCAGAACCCGAGGACAAAAAATGTAGGGGGAAAAAGTCCGGTTCCCAGGTCCTGTGTGTTTTGTGCCTTAACCAAACACCTGCAAAAGATTGAGAAAGAGGCGTGTTTAGAAACTGCAAACAGGGCAGAGATCCGGACAGACTGGCGCCAGGGAGGAAGCCGCAGTTTTAACATTTAACCAAACACTCAAATACTGAGCAAACCCTGGGCTCCAGATGTACACACACACGCGCAGCATAGGGCACTTTCTCATTCAACTTCAGCCTACTATCTGGGAGAGAATCTGCCGAAATTGCAGTTCAGATGGGCTTAGCCTCTTGCACCAATTATGTAGACATCTAGTAATAATCCAGACCACCATTTATTTTATATTACAGACGAGCGTTGCTGCGTTATATCACAATAACAAAGAATTTGCCTATACTGTATAGCAAAAATGTTTGCAAATGCATTCCGTTCAAATAGTGAACAAATTAACAATGAGATAATGATTAGCCTACTGTCAGAAATATGCAGCGACTTTTCAATTTCGTTGAATTCTGCCACAACAGGCTGTGGGCAAATAGACAAACCCCGGACATAATAGCACAGACAGAGTAGAGAACACAGCGTACCTACCCGCTTTAACGATGAAGATTCCTGCTGTCATCTGTTATCAGCTCTGATGGGAACTCCGGAGACTGAAAAACAAACATATATATTCATTAGCACCGCCGCAGTCAAATACATGGTATTATTGAGATCGCACACAAAAATGCCTACCCTCGCAATGTTGATCATGGATAACATGCCTTTTGTAAACCAAATGGTGTAATTTCACAATAGACCACAATTGCGCATAGTAAACGCACTCAAAATGTGCAGGCCAATAGGCAAAATAGACCCAAGCAAATGTAGCATCTTTGTTTATATTCTTCTGATATTTCAGACAATATCCTTCCTTACCTGTAATGACAAGATGCTGATATCTGTATTGAGAGTTGTCAGAGGAGTCCTGGATGTCGCTTGCCCCGGTCGCGGGTGATGGAGGCTCGTTATTGCGACATTGGAGTCAAGTGCGATCTGCAGGTCCAGAATATAGTCGATGACATGCTGCAGGATTTCCATCTTGCTCACGTTTTTGTTTTGAGGGATGCTGGGCACCAGCTCCTTCAGCTTGGAGTAGCAGTCGTTCATGTTGTAAAGCAGGCTTAATGGATCATCCACCGGAGTCTTGCTCCGAGAGATTCCCAGACTATGTTCAGACATATTCGCGCTGTTTTTCCGGAAAGATCTTACTGGGCTTATTGCTTTCATGTTGAGACTTGGTGCGAGACGTTCAGTGCTTTCGTTGAGAGGTTGGTTTTAGTATTCTTTCTGTTCCTTCGCAGACGGGTCGGTGAGCGAACGGACTGGATTTCCAAGCTGTCATTGTCGCTTATATAGCCAGCAGGCTGGGTTTGCAACGCAGGGGTTGTGTTTGTGCTGATTGGATGAGTAGGTTACGTCAATCCCCCCTCCTCGTGTCCTACCATTGGTTAAGACTGCCTCACAGTCTGGTTCCTCCTTTTTCTTCCGTGTTCTCAGCCAGTGAAAACGCATGTTGAAGGTGGCACCGTGAGAGCTCTTCAGCTCCGGTGGGCAATTTGGAAAATTGAGCCCTTACCTGTTTCTGATGATTCGTAATTTGGCATCACGAGCTTGTGAAGCTCTAGCGTGCATTTTTCTGCTGACTTTAATTGAATGTAAAATAGAGGGTGGAATGTTAACAAAGCTCTTCTGAAGGATT
Organism: Oncorhynchus keta; assembly: GCF_023373465.1. NCBI lineage: Eukaryota > Metazoa > Chordata > Actinopteri > Salmoniformes > Salmonidae > Oncorhynchus > Oncorhynchus keta. The sequence goes on from NC_068455.1 coordinate 40,543,916, forward strand.
TAACGTAAGAATACTAAAATACAACATCTTATAATGATGTCTATCCATGTGTAAAATGCGCAAAAATGCATCCGGATTTATAAAAGTGAAGGGGCTGATACGCTCTAATTGTCACAATATCGTGGTTTATCGTCAAGATTTAGAAGAGCTCGCTGTCTCTCACACACGCATTCCTTCCTCCCTCACACGCGTTCCGTCTGTCTACACAACACTACAACCTTGTGATTAATTTGACCATTATCTCTTATTTGAAGTGATGTATAGCCTATAAGAATGTTATATTTTTCGAGATGAAGAAATTCTGATTGCAGGAATTGTCCATTACAAATCTCAGGGCATGCCATCAGATGTTGAATGAATACATGGACCAAGCATGTATAAAATGGCGATAACAGAAATGTGAACTTTGAATGGGTCATTAAACTGAACTTTGAATGGGTCATTACGGACCCCGGACCGAGCCTATATGGCATGCTTGCTCACACACTGGATCAGTAGGGAAAGATGGATTCTGCATAATAGGGACTATTTGAAATCAAACAAGAGGGTGTATGATTGTGCACATTACTGTGAGACACGTGTGATCACTGTCACAGTGTGTAATTAGTCCACTTGGATGACGTCTGGATGGACACTGTGCTTTAAGGTGCTCAATAATTACCTACAACACATCTCGTCAGGATGTGGCAATAATGCAAAACACTGATTGAACGACTGACCCTTTGGTTGCAAAAAATGTTAGTCTACAGTAGCATTGTTCTGTATTAATGAGGCTACATGCGGTTGCATTCTTCAACTGGTGCCGGGCACAGGGCTCCAAAGCTCGCGGAGTGATGCGGCACTAACTAATTGTACCGGGGCTGTTGTGGACTGCAGCGGGTGGTCGTTTCGATTTGTGGATTAAAATGCGTAGTTTTACTGAAGTGTATTCATTTTCTATAATGAATCAGAATGCGTTTCTTATCCTTGTGCACAGCTGATAAAATTATGTTTTGGGGTATAATATTCAGACTATAATAAATATAGCAAAAACCACCCAAAATTATATTTGGGAGAAAAGTGCTGTATATCCACCAATATGCCGATATAATCTAGCAGAACATGCATTTCAACACCAAATGCAGTCCTAGCAAGTACTGCGCAATTGATTCTAATGTTTGGATAGTAGTCCGTCCTCTGCGTACAAGACTGAGCTCTCATGTGCAATAACACATGTTATACAAACCAATGGATAATAGCCGTCCTCCCACCACCAAAGATTTCTGAAAATGATATTGCCAACACTTGAATAAAAAGAGGGCTATGAAATGTTTGGGCAGCAATTTACGTACATTATGCAGTTTTGCAGCCATGAGACAACTTCGAATATTTAACAAGTCTTTATGCATTTTCCGACGAGATGTGGAATTCTTGCACTCAAGTTCAAGTTTTGTTGTCACATGCACACGCACAGTGAAATGCCTAACTTGCCATCTCTCCACAACACTGCACTATTCAGTCATGTCCACATCTGGTGCAATCGGATTTGTCCATTTTCTCTCCTCTTTTTTTACGTTCTCACAGCTGTGTACATTTCACATGACACCCTGACTGATCCATGACAAGTGATGAATTGGCACCAAGCGAGCGCCAATAGGCCTACCGAACAGCACCGCGAGCTCATGCTCTCCGCAGAGTAGACTCTCTGGCGCCAGCTACGTGACGTCACCCATTCACAGCAGCCCTCCAGCCAGTCCTCACCGCGCCGCTCAGGCGGCTGCTATGGCGACCGGGGGCTGTAGTCAGCACGAGGTCTCAGCTGATAAACGGGACAGAACATGAGAGATCGGGGTTTAATTCGTCACCTCTGTCCTCCAGCAATCCGGGGCCCGTACACCTGCATCGATTAAGCATTTCATAAATTACATTGAAGTTGGGAAAGTGTCTCCCATCTTCGGTTTGTGAAAAGAACAAGACAAGAAAAGGACTGGCTGCCAGCATAACCAAGTGGGGAGTTTGGACACATTTTAGTTTTCAAAGCATTCTGTGGTTGATATGCAAAATAAAAACAATATAAAACCGTATATAAATTCAATAAAAAAATAGTTGCAAAAAAACTGTTTCCTGTTTCTTACTATTCTAACCTAGTATTGATTTGCGCAGTGCATTGTCAATAGCCTACCCAAATAGAGGATATTACGTTCAGCTAGTTTTTACTCTTGAAACTTGATATAAACATAACTTTAAACTATCCTTTTACCTCCTCAACCATATGACATTTGCCACCCTCTCAGGGGAACTGAACTAGAACGAAATTCTTCTCTCTTTTTTTTTAACAAATAAAAGCTTCAACCACTTTTCCGGTCACAAAACGATTTAGTTTAGGTTGAAAAGATAAGGTTCAGAAAACAATGCAGAACTGCTAACTATTTGAAGTGAGCCCCATAGGCCCGCGTCAGAATGTCTGTGCCTCCCACTTAAAACTGTTGATCCAGTTTTCTGCAGTTGCACGTCCCTGACTGCCAACCATGTGCAATAAAGTGATCGCCATTTGACTCTCCCTATACATTCTATTCTATGAATATTGTGCGGACATAGAGTCCATTTGTTGTTTCAGATTATGTTTACTACTATTGATTAAATAAGTGTTATTCCCATCGCACGAATGTAAGATTTGTGCGTTTAGTGGTAAAAGAAAACGGACAGCCTCCGGTTTAAATAATATGTTAGCCTATTTATTAGCAGTGCTAATAACACAGGAATACATAGGTTATTATAGACTATTTAGTTTGAAGAAAAACTTGCAGACAAACCTTACTCTAAACGCGTTTCAGAAAACAAATAAGATACATCTTAACATCAGCCTACAAAGTTCCATCGATATCACGTTTTTATCTAAAACCTATATCGCGTTTTGTCAAAAACCTATAATTCATCCCTTCTATTATCCTCATCATCCGATTATGGTAAGAACTGAGCCTATGCAACATTATTTCTCAATTTCGGGTTGAGCGAGTTCTGCCTCCCTTTCGCTTACTGAAGAAGAGCATCCAGCCCAAGGGCACCGGTTCGCAGCGAAGTTTACATGTCTGTCCGCTCTGTATTCGGTATGAAAGCGTAATGCTTTGTTGTCGATTGAGAGGGGTGCCGCATAGTGCTTTGCTGTCGATTGAGAGGGTACCACACGCCTGTAGTGCGGCGCACGACTCTTGTAGCAACATCGACTGCATGGGCGGGGCTTTCGTGTGTTCCTATTGTTAGTCTTGAAAGAAAAGGGTGTCACCGGAAGTCAGTCTGTTACATTATAACAACTTGGTGCATAACTCCGAAATTCAGATAGCTGGGCTATTTTGCTAATGGCTAGAGCATGGAGCTCACACATGCATTCGGGACATTATAATCCACATGAAAAGGTGAGGAAAATGTATATTATACACTTGAGTGTACCAACACGACCAGGTGAATCCAAGTGAAGGCTATGATGATCCCTTATTGATGTCACTTGTTAAATCCACTTCAATCAGTGTAGATGAAGTGGAGGAGACAGGTTAAATAAGGATTTTTAAGCCTTGAGACAATTGAGACTGGATTGGGTATGTGTGCCATTCAGAGGGTGAATCGGCAAGACAAATATCTAAGTTTCCCATGTGTATCAAGAATAGTCTACCACCCAAAGGACATCCAGCCAACTCGACTCAATATTAGGAAGGTGTTCTTAATGGGTTTTTTTTACACTCAATGTAAATATATATATATATATATAAATATATTACAAATATATTTGACAACATGAAAGTTAATTTCCTATCCAAAAACACTATACACTGAAAAAAAAAATTCAACGCAACATGTAAAGTGTCAGTCCCTTTTTTTCATGAGCTGAAATAAAAAATCACACAAATTTCCATGTGAACAAAAAGCTTATTTCTCTCAAATGTTGTGCACAAATTAGTCTACATCCCTGTTAGTGGGCATTTCTCCTTTGCCAAGATAATCCATCCACCTGAAAGGTGTGGCATATCAAGAAACTGATTGAACAGTATGATCATTACACAGGTGCACCTTGTGCTGGGCACAATAAAAGGCAAACTTCAAATGTGCAGTTTTGTCACACAATGTCACAGATATCTCAGGTTTTGAGGGAGTGCGCAGTTGGGATGCTGACTGCAAGAATGCACACCACAGCTGTTGCCAGATAATATAATGATAATTTCTCTACCATAAGCCACCTCCAATGTCTTTTTAGAGAATTTGGCAGTACGTCCAACCGGCCTCACAACCGCATACCACGTGTATGACGTTGTGTGGGTGAGCAGTTTGCTGTGTGCCCCATGGTGGCGATGGGGTTATGGTATGGGCAGGCATAGCCTATGGACAATGCAAACATTTGCATTTAATCTATGGAAATTTGAATGCACAGAGATCCACAAAAGTATGTGGACACATGCTTGTCGAACACCTCATTCCAAAATCATGGGTATAAATATGGAAATGGTCCACCTTTGCTGCTATAACAGCCTCCACTCTTCTGTGAAGGCTTTTTACTAGATGTAGATTTTTTTTTCGCGGGGATTCAGCCACAAGAGCATTAGTGAGGTCGGGCTCTGATGTTGGGTGATTAGGCCTGGCTCGCAGTCGGCCTTCCAATTCATCCCAAAGGTATTTGATGGGGTTTAGGCCAGTAAAGTTATTCCACACCGATCTCGACAAACCATTTATTTATAGATCTCGCTTTGTGTTCGGGGGCATTGTCATGCTGAAACAGGAAAGGGCCTTCCTCAAACCGTTACCACAAAGTTGGAAGCACGGAATCGTCTAGAATAGCATTGTATGCTGTAGCTTTAAGATTTCCCTTCACTGGAACGAAGGGGCCGAGCCCGAACCATGATTACACAGCCCCAGACCTTTGTTCCTCCTCCACCAAACTTTACCATTGGCAATATGCATTAGGGCAGGTAGTGTTCTCCTGGCATCCACCAAACCCAGATTCGTCTGTCGGACTGCCAGATGTTGAAGCATGATTCATCACTTCATAGAACGCATTTCCACTGCTCCAGAGTCCAATGGTGGCAAGCTTTACACCACTCCAGCCGACGCTTGGCATTGCGCATGGTGATCTTTGGCTTGTTTGCGGCCGCTCAGCCACGGTAACCTATTATGCTGAAGTAGCTTCCAGAGGCAGTTTGGAACTCGGTATTGAGTGTTGCTACCGAGTATAGACTATTTATACACAATTTATATGGGCCATTCTACTGCCAATGTTTGGCTATGGAGATTCCATGGCTGTGTGCTCAATTTGATACACCTGTCAGCAACGGGTGTGGCAACGGGTGTGGCACCCCTTAGCCAAATCCACTAAGGGGTGCCACATACCATTGTCGTACCATTCATCTGCCGCCATCAACTTATGTTTCAGCATGATAATGCACGGCCCCATGTCGCAGGGATCTGTACTCAATTCCTGGAAGCTGAAAATGTCCCAGTTCATCTATGGCCTGCATACTCACCAGACATATCAACCATTGAGCATGTTTGGGATGCTCTGGATGGACATGTACGACAGCGTGTTCCAGTTCCCGTCAGTATCAGCAACTTCGCACAGCCATTGAAGAGTAGTGGGACAACATTCCACAGGCCACAATCAACAGCCTGATCAACTCAATGCGAAGGAGATGTTACGCTGCATGAGGGAAATGTTGGTCACACCAGATACTGACTGGTTTCCTGATCCACGCCCCTACATTTTTTTTAAGGTATCTCTGACCATCAGATGTGTATTTGTATTCCCAGTCATGTAAAATCCATAGATTAGGGCCTAATGAATTTATTTCCTTACAACTGTAACTCAGTCAAATCTTACAAATTGTCGCAAGTTGTGTTTATATTTGTATTCAGTGTATGTAAAATGTATAGCGTGATAGAATGATAATTAGACTACAGATAGAAAACTCAAGTGTTTGGGCTGTCACCCTACTACAGTGACAGAGACGCACGCGACAGTAGCTCCAATCAGACAGACAAACACTCCCTGGTTTGGAACAGAGTGCTGTCCCGTCCCAATCCCTGCTTCCTCTCACGAGCCATCCCATCTGTCTCTGTCGGATCACCCAATTGATAAAGTGCCTTCAGAAAGTATTCACACCCCTTCACTTTTTCCACATTTTATTGTCTTAAAGCCTGAATTAAACATTTATTAAATAGAGATATACATTTTTTTTGTCACTGGTCTACACACTTCATAAAAAGCTGAAAAGTCTTGAGTCAATAACTGTTCAAACCTTTTGCTATGGAAAGCCTAAATAAGTTCAGGAGTAAAAATGAGCTTAACAAGTCATATAAGTTGTATGGACTCACTCTGTGTGCAATAATGGTGTTTAACGTGATTTTTTAAAATGACTACCTCATCTCTGTATCCCACACATGCAATTATCTGCAAGGTCCCTCAGTTGAGTAGTGAATTTCAACCACAGATTCAACCACAAAGACCAGGGAGGTTTTCCAATGCCTCGCAAAGAAGGGCTCCTATTGGTAGATGGGTAAAAAAAACAGACAATGACATTGAGCATGGTGAAATTATTAATTACACTTTGAATGGTTTATCAATACACCCAGTCACTACAGAAATACAGGCGACCTTCCTAACTCAGTTGCCGGAGAGGAAGGACACCACTCAGGGATTTCACCATAGGGCCAATGGTGACATTAAAACAGTTACAGAGTTTAATGGCTGTGATAGGAGAAAACTGAGGATGGATCAACCACATTGTAGTTACTCCACAATAGTAACCTAATTGACAGAGTGAAAAGAAGGGAGCCTGTACAGAATATAAATATTCCAAAACACGCATCCTGTTTGCAATATGTCACTAAAGTAAAACTGCCAAAAAAAAATGGCAAAGAAATTAACTTTATGTCCTGAATACAAAGCATTATGATTGGAGAAAATACAACACATCACTCTTTATATTTTTAAGCATGGTGGTGGTTGCATTATGTTATGGGTATGTTTGTCATCGGCAAGGACTATGGAGTCTTTTTTTTAATGATAAACAAATGTAATAAAAAAATGTAATAGAGCTAAGCACAGGCAAAATCCTTGAGGAAAATCTGGTTGTCTGCTTTCCCACAGACACTGGGAGACAAATTCACCTTTCAGCAGGACAATAACCTAAAACACAAGGCTAACTATACACTGGAGTTGCTTACCAAGAAAACATTGAATGTTCCTTAGTGGCTTGGTTACAGTTTTGACTTCAGACATGAAGATGGCTGTCTAGCAACGATGAACAACCAACTTGACAGATCTTTAAGAATTTAAAAATAATAATGTGTCAATATTGCACAATCCAGGTGTGCAAAGCTCTTAAAGACTTACCCAGAAAGACTCACAGCTGTAATCACTGCCAAAGGTGATTCTAACATGTATTGACTCAGGGGTGTGACTACTTATGTGAATTAGATATATCTGCATTTCATTTTCAATAAATTTGCAAAGACAAAAAAAAAAAAAAAAATCTGACTTTTTTCATTATGGGATATTGATGGGTGAGATTTGTAATGAATTTAATCCATTTTTAATTCAGGCTGTAACAATAAAGTATGCAATAAATCAAGCAGTATGCATACTTTCTGAAGGCACTGTACAGTATGTGAGAGGCTGCAGCAGGCAACAGACAGCCCAAAACAGGCCGGCAGGCAGGATGCTCGGGGGTGATGTGGACAGATTGGAGGGGAGACAAAGGCCCAGTAGCTCACTGTGTCACAGCCAGAAAGCCCAGGCTGGAGAGATCCACTCCTACCCGCCTCCTTGTGTCCCCTGTACCCCGCCTCCTCACCCCGCTCGCCTGGCACACAGCTGGCACTTCTGGGGGATGAAAAGGGTTGGAGTGCTCCTCTCTTTTTTCATCCCCTGTCCTTTGAGCGAAAGGTTAATCTGTAGCCAAGGCAACAGTCTGATCTATAGTGATAATGTTGGCATTGTGGCTACAGGGGTGCTTGGTTGTTAAAGGCCTATAGGAATTTATTTCCCCATATGCAGCGGTGCATTGGTTTGACAGGTGGTTTTGGTTTTTATTTTTTTTATTCAAATCATTTTGTGTTAGTGTTGTGTGCCATGCTAGTCTATGTAAAGTTATTTCAGACACAACGCTGTCATGACATATGATGTTGGTGTCATTTCAGTTCCATACTGTCCCAAGGTCCTTTCTATACCAAGGGGGAATTGAGAGTTGTGCATGAGCCCTGAAACTGACTTGTGATACCACCTCAGCCGGCAACTTCTTGGATTCTGCAGTAACTGCACACTCCAGACACAGTGTCCGCTTCCCTAACCCCTATCTCATGCCTTCACCGGGGCTCACTTCCTTTTAGATTTCACCCACAGCCATGTAATTCTTACTCAATCGTCCACTATTTATACAGCGCAGAGGGAAGAGAGAGTTAATGTAGGAAACACACTCCTCACTGTGTGACCGACTTGACCTACTACTAAGGAATAGAGAACAAGCACACACGCACGCACGCACACACACACGCACGCAAACACGCCCGCACACACGCACGCACGCACGCACGCACGCACGCACGCACACACACACACACACACACACACACACAAACCGCTGCTGAACCATTGCATCATCCTATGCCATCTCCTACCACACATACTTAGAATTGTTTTTGCGAGTGCGGTAATTTAAGGATCATTGGTAAAAGCCTGAGGTGCCGAGTTTCTTGGATTTGTTATAGTACTGCACTTGCTTTTATGTACGCCTACTTTTAATGTATGGTATCCTTGAGTTCCCTGAATGGCCGTCCACCAAATAAAATGTATTATTATTATTATACATTTACATTTAAGTCATTTATACTGTACCACATACTGTATATTCTATTAGGTCCTGTCTTTCTAGGCTGCTTCTCTGTAAAATCTCCCAGTTGATTCCTTTTTGTGAGCATTGACTGAGAAAAGCGCTTTTTTGAAATGACTTTTTTCATCCCACTATATCATGACTATGATGAAAGTCCTTTCTGATTATGAGCACGAACGTAGTCCATTTGAATATGCCTTTACATGGAAACATGCAACTTGGGACAAACTGATTTTACCAAATGTAATCCCGGTTCTATGATATGATGAGTGAGGTCTGTCACGTTGGGTAACGCCTCGTTAGAGGCGGAGTATAGGAAGACCCAATCACATAACGTCAGTTGTAGACAGACAGGAGCAACGGCCAATAGTTGACCACTCCACTTCCCTTATAAAGAGCCGTAGTCCGCTCCCATCTTCACTTCTAAGTACGCTTGTCTTCCTTACGCAAAGCTTGAAGGGTAACGCGGTGAGAGATCTGACTCATAATATCATAGAACCGGGGTGACATTATGTAACCTTAAGTTCTTTTTCAATTACTCGTTCAGTCTCTCACTTTGGGGATATAGCCAACTCCTGTGGCACTCATATACTCTCCGAAGCCAAGTCTTAACAGGATCAACCCTCAGAAGTCCCGACACTAAACACCATATGCGCTAACGAGGGTGCAGTCATGTCCAGTCGGTAGAACCTCGTGAAGGTATGGGGGTAGCCCAACATGCCGCATTAAAAGATCTCTTGAACAGAGATGCCTTTATCAATGTCCATGATGTATCAATACCTCTGGTGGAGTGTGCCCTCGAGCCCTCCAGAGGTGTCAAACCCTTGCTACTATACAGTGTATCATTATAATAGCTTCCACTATCCAATGGGGCAAACGCTGGTGAGAAAAGGGCTTCCCTGCATGGGGAGGTGCCCAAGAGATAAAGATCTGATCGCTCTTTAGTAGGGCCCTTGTCCTGTACAAGTAGATGCGCAATGCAAATACTGGACACAAATCAGTGGAGACGCTCTTCCTCCATGAAGGAGAAAGACGATGGGCGAAAAGGCGATTAGTGAGGCCAGATGTGTGTATCGGTTATAGCAAGACTGCATATGCAGGGGAACCGATCGGAAGACCGGTAACAGGCCTAACCCTTGGAAGCACATGGAAGATGTGTTCCAACGGTCCCATAGTCAGTGATAGTGCAACGCTAAGCATTAGTGCCCAATGGGGGCTAAAGCTTTAATGGAACAAGTGACGGGCGCCCATTCCCTCTAATAACAGTTTGGACGTCAGTTTACTAGATGTGGGTAGGGGTTGCGGTTGCGGGTCGTCAGTGCCATCGGTATGCGTTCATTTTGCAGTAGCAAGTTGACTTTGAAACGCAAAAGAGGAAACTTGAGTTCCAGGATCTGGTCAAAGTAACAGTTTTAATAAGGAGCTTTGTGGTACAAGTGGTCATGGGAAAATGCAAAGGCTAATAGCACTAGAGGCTAAAAAAGCCAAGGCCAAATGCATGGTGGTAGAGCATGGCTAAAAGGCATGTCTCAAAGGCAAATTCTTCTTCTAAATTACCAAGATCATATGGTCATTCAGAATTTTGCATGCATGTATCATTACAGACGTTGGTTGATATGAGACTGATGTACAGTTGAAGTCGGAAGTTTACATACATTTACGTTGGAGTCATTAAAACTCGTTTTTCAACCACTCAACAAATGTTTTGTTAACAAACTATAGTTTTGGCAAGTCGGTTAGGACATCTACTTTGTGCATGACACAAGTAATTTCTCCAACAATTGTTTACAGACATGTTATTTCACTTATAATTCACTGTATCAAAATTCCAGTGGGTCAGAAGTTTACATACACTAAGTTGACTGCCTTTAAACAGCTTGTAAAATTCCATAAAATTATGTCATGGCTTTAGAAGCTTCTGATAGGCTAATTGACATCATTTGAGTCAATTGGAGGTGTACCTGTGGATGTATTTCAAAGCCTACCTTCAAACTCAGTGCCTCTTTGCTTGACATCATGGGAAAATCAACAGACATCAGCCAAGACCCCAGACATGTCCTTCACATGTCTGGTTCATACTTGTGAGCAATTTCCAAACGCCTGAAGGTACCACTTTCATCTGTACAAACGTAAGTATAAACACCATGGGACCACACATCCGTCATACTGCTCAGGAATGAAATGCATTCTGTCTCCTAGAGATTAACGCACTTTGGTGTGAAAAGTATAACTCAATCCGAGAACAACAGCAAAGGACCTTGTGAAGATGCTGGAGAAAACAGGTAAAAAGATATCTATATCCACAGTAAACCAAGTCCTATATCGACATAACCTGAAAGGTCGCTCAGCAAGGGAGAAGCCACTGCTCCAAAACCGCCATTAAAAAGCCAGACTATGGTTTGCAACTGCATATGGGGACAAAGATCATACCTTTTGGAGAAATGGCCTCTGGTCTGATGAAACAAAAATAGAACTGTTTGGCCGTAATGACCATCGTTATGTTTGGAGAAAAAATGGGGAGGCTTGCAAGCCAAAGAACGCCATCCCAACCATGAAGCACGGGGTAGCAGCATCATGTTGTGGGGGTGCTTTGCTGCAGGAAGGACTGGTGCACTTCACAAAAAGTTGTGGCAAAATGGCTTAAGGACAACAAAGTCAAGGTGTTGGAGTGGCCATCACAAAGCCCTGATCTCAATCCTATAGAACATTTGTGGGCAGAACTGAAAAAGCCTGTGCGAGCAAGGAGGCCTACAAACCTGACTCAGTTACACCAGCTCTGTCAGGAGGAATGGGCCAAAATTCATCCAACTTATTGTGGGAAACTTGTGGAAGGCTACCTGAAACGTTTGACCCAAGTTAAACCATTTAAAGGCAATGCTACCAAATACTAATTGAGTGTATGTAAACTTCTGACCCACTGGGAATAAAAGCTGAAATAAATCATTCTCTCTAAGTGGCTGTTCCACTGGATGTCATAAGGTGAATGCACCAATTTGTAAGTCGCTCTGGATAAGAGCGTCTGCTAAATGACTTAAATGTAATGTAATGTACTATTATTCTGACATTTCGTATTCTTAAAATAAAGTGGTGATCCTAACTGGCCTAAGACAGGCAATTTTTACTAGGATTAAATGTCAGGAATTGTGAAAAACTGAGTTTAAATGTCGTTGGCTAAGGTGTATGTAAACTTCTGACTTCAACTGTAACTTTCAATTGAACAATGAGAACAGTGAGACATCAGCTAATTTGGGTACAGAGAGTGAAATTCAGCATTTTAGCAAGTTCAAGACTGGATTGCCCGTTCCTGAGGCCTAGAATTTTGTATCCTGACATCTGATACACAGATAAATAGAAAACGCTTGTAGACCTATACTTTAGACCATTTTAAGTTATGTGTAAGCAAGTAAGCAGACTAGTCATATTATCATTATAAGCAAAAGTATGTGAGGATGTGGTCATTGTCGATCCACTCTTTAGGGTAAGCCCCGAGACAGTGTACTTCAGCCATGTAGTGGTGATGCCTCTTAAGGCTTAACCCAGATAGCCTCATTCTACGTGGTCCAGGGGGACTGTAGAGCAGTGGGCCTGTAGTTGAGTGAGCACAGGTGGACATGGAGCGCAACCGCATGTCCCCTAGGGAAGAAAACTTTGCAAGGATGATAAACTTCTGCTCAACAGCGTGACCTGAGGAAGGGGAGCGGCAGAATTAGTCTCCAATCTTCCTATCCCTCACCTCTGGGGAGTTCAAGGCCCCTCCTTGCTGCTTGTTCCCAGGACTGAGAACAGAGCAGATACTTTCGCTATTTGCATGAACGAAGCGCAGGGTGAGAGGGATGGGATGGTGAAGTGTGATACACTATGGGTGTATGAGAAACCAGATAGCTGTCTGGGGCCTATGTCCGCAAGCTAGCGAATGAGCTACTTTTAGTCTTGTGCTTTGCCGATGCTTAGCTGTGTTGCCAGCTAGTCCTGGGGTTTAGTTATAGCTGGTGGCATTCACCTCGAGGGTTAGTAGCCTAGCTATAGCAAGCACACCGCTGGCTGAAGAGAATGTGCATTCTTCGTTAGCTAGCTAGGTTAACTTAGACTGTGGCTGACCGAATTTCAAGTCTCTTTCCTTTCTTCCACCTTGGTGGGAATAAGCAACACGAAGCAGGTAGCTGGGCTAGTAGGGCGAGAGCTAGCTGTGTGGCGCTAGCTGATCGAGCTGTCTGGTACTAACTGATATTGCTGTGTGGCGCTAGCTGACGCAGAGATTGAGAAGTAGATGTCATGTGAGCTCAGTCCTCTCCATGAGAAGCTGCTGTCCTATGCTCGGCTGCAGAGTCCTTGATGGTCCACCTGTGAACAGGTTAGCAGGAAAGCAGAGGTCCAAGTCGATGCTGAGGAGGGTAGGGGATCTTAATCGAATCCGTGAGGAAGACAAGAGAAGTGAATATGGGAGTGGATTACGGCCCCGTATATGGGAAGTGGAGTGGTCCACTATTGGCCGTTGCTCTTCTCTGTCTACGACAAACGTTGTCTAATTGTGTCTTCCTCTGCCCCTAATGAGGCATTACCCAAAGTGACAGACCGAACGAGTAATCGAAATTGAACTTGTTTCACACACTCTCAAATGTCTGAAACATCTACAGGCTTCATCGAGGTGGCTTGTAAGCAAATGTGCTGGCATAGCGCATTCAAGTAGCCAGGTGGGTGATTGAGAACTCGTGCTTTTATTAACTGATCACAACAACAAAGGTCTCATGGCCCCTAATCCTCTTTGGCTCTTATTTCTCCCTCACCCTCACCCCCTCTCTCCCCCACATCATAGGATCAGATCCAAAAGTCCAGACATTCTCATGCGTGTTCTCCTTTGGAATTGTCCCCTCTCTCTCTCTCTCTCTCTCTCTGTTCTCTCTGTTCTCTCTCTCTCTCTCTGTTCTCTCTCTCTCCCTCTCCCTCTCCCTCTCTCTCTCTGTCTCTCTCTCTCTCTCTCTCTCTCTCTCTCTCTCTCTCTCTCTCTCTCTCTCTCTCTCTCTCTCCCTCTCCAAGGGCATCAGGGGGGCCGAAAGAGTCCCCCCCCCCTCTGTAGAGCTGAGTCACATTTGAAATGAAGTTTCAGTCTTTTGAGCCACAATGGCTAAACCCCATTTAAAGTGAAACTCCAGTCTTTCATCCACAATAGCTAAGCCCACTTTGAGGACTGAAATTAAGCACCAGACCCACAATGGTGGGAAGCTGTGCTCCAAACGTAGACTGATATGGTTTAAGTATATGCATATTCGGTCCCTCTACTACTGAAATGTCAATGCTTTTTTTTATTAACAAAAAGTATCTTCCTGAAATGTCAATGTTTTTATAGCAAAAACGATCTTACATTGTTGAGTACCACATGAAATAGTAATTACATTGTTATTACACAGGGCTATGCTGTCTTTATTATTGTATACTGTCTGATAGTATCTTTTGAATGACTTTGAGGTGTTTCATATCTTCATCCATCTTTGCACATTAGCCTAAACTACTGTAGCTTGGCATTACCTATATATCAATAGAATTCCTCAACATTTTGGAGGCTAATGGTGATATTAAAGTGGTCCTGAGAGAATAAGTGAACCATGTGTTTTCGGGGGGAAAGTCTGTGTTCTTGTTAGCCTTCGATTATTGGACCTTATAGGAGTAACAGGCTAATGGAATTAAGGTGCAGGGTTTCAGGCTCTCTTGCCAAGACCAGGCATTTAAAAGGATGTGTTCTGAATAAATAGTGGAACGAAGCGGCCGTCAGGGCAGTACTGTGTGCTTGGCTTTGGAGATATTGAGTGGTTCAGGTGTGCTGCTGTGCTGGCCATGCAGAGAGGCGTCTATGAAAGACTGGCTCGTGAGCTGACTTTAGAAAGGTCCTGAAGTGTTTCTGCAGCTCCTACCAACTCTCACAAGCGTTCATACCATATGTAGCCTTACAACCAGGTGGCGAACACAAGACCCAGCGCCAAACAGAACGGTTGGAAGTAAACCTAACATAAGCCTTCTCCGTCTCAATCTATTTTTATCGGCTAATTATGCACACTGAACAGAGCTTAATCAAATGAAGTCCAAATATTTCCCCAAATAAAGCCTCATTTTGTTTCATCTCTCCAATGCTGGTGCCAGACTAGCTCCTCTCGATTAAACGTAATTCAACAGATGTTTTTATTTGTTAGTGGATTAGATGGTAGGCGTCGCTCCTGGCCCCCATGCAGTAAAACGCTCTCATCTGTATTTTAATGGACTTAGAGTAAGTGGGAGGATGTGGCCCTGTGCCATGATTTCACAGAGAAGGGGGATCACATGTAGCAGGTAATCTATTTGTGAGAGTGTTTTATCCGTATAAATGGAATTACTGGAATGGTTTTCAACCCATTGAAAGCAACCGTTGCCTGGATGTCAGCACCAGGCGAACATGTTTGATTGGCTCTAATTGAGGTCTTTGTACAAATGTTTGTGCCATAATGAATCTGAAGAGGGACACAATCTGCGCGGAGAAAGGAAATATTGCTCTGAAATAGGAGCCGATACGGCATGAAGTGTGTTTAGCAGCACAACATCCGCTCAGCATTAGCTTCATGAGAGGGATGTTGCAGGCTAAACTACAGATGGGATGTTTCCTCGCATCTATTAAACATCTTGTAGGGTCGTGGCTGGTATTTTAGTATTTCCATAAGCTATATGTTCTGTTCACACAAAAACTCACTTCCCTTTGATTTCCTGTTGTAGTCTTTGATAGAAAGGAAGTAGTCACAGAGGCAGGAAATTCCTCTCTACTGGATCTCACTTGAGATGTGTGTGGTGAAGTGGGGCACGGTTTTGATCAAATCAGGAAAAAGCATAGCACAGCTGTAATGCTAAATGGCTAAACGTTAATCGCTGAGTCCCAGATAACACAAAATACATCAGGCACAAAAACTAGAAATTGTAAATGTGCAGGTCCCTTTCTACCCTTTATCAGCGTGTGAAAGAAAATGGCCACTGTCATGTCTTTCATCAGAGAGCGCGGCACTGTTGACACTGGGACGACAGCTAATTAGGTTAGGGCCTGCTCAGCATGCATGGCTAACTAGGCTGGCCTTAGCCCCAGGCTCTGTCTCCCAAGGTGACTACTGCAGTAGCACAAGAATTGTACCCCTCTATACCCCACTGTGCTCTCTCTAGAGCTTCATGATCTATAGGCAATCATACAGATGACACAGATTAGTACAGAGGTTGGACAGTGTCTTCTGCTCTAAAGCTCTGATGCCTTATTGTATTCGTATTCTCACATCGTATTTATTGATTTATTCATTGATTTTAAGTCATTTTCACAGGTGTCTAGGCTTTTTATTCATCAACTGTCTCATCAGGGGGCTGCTTAGGACAATGGCTGTGTCTGGGTGCTCAGGGGCGTGCAATGTCTACACAGACACAGGTTGTGGCTCTCATTACCAGCGTTTGAAGTTACAAAGTTTCATCCCAGCCTCATGCAGAGATGCAGGTTGACGTTTATTGGGATAATCTTGTCTTGGAGGCAGGGCAGAGCGATTTCTAATAGATGGGCCAGCAGGAAAGTCCAAATTGGCTATATATCGTAAACATTTTTAAGGTTAGGGTTAGGCATAAGATTATCAGTGTGGTTAAGGCTAGGTTCAAAATCTGATTTTATGACTTTGTGGCTATGCCAGCTAAACGAATACCCTGCGGAGCTGCCTCCAGTGCTTGAGTCATCCCAATAAATGCCAACCTGCTACAGAGATGATCCTCATTATTTATTTATGCCATGCTAATGAGATGCAGTGAAATTCCGAAGGCCTCTGAGATCTGGTTGGATGGGAGGAGCAACTGATAAGGATTACAGAGATGGTCTGGTTGCAGTCAGTTCCACAGTGGGGCCCATGAAGATTTTGGCTTCTCTTGGGGGTCCATATTTCATGATATCACCCACACTGTTAGGGAGGCTACAGGACTGTTTTATCCGTTTAGCCCACCTCTGTAACGTTCGTCGTCCTCGTCTGAGGAGTATGAAGGATCGGAGGACCAATGCGCAGCGTGCTACGTGTTGATGATGAATTTATTAAACATAGAACACTAAAACAAAAATAACAAAGAGAATGAAACGAAACAGTTCTGTCTGGTGACATACACAAAGACAGAAAACAATCACCCATGAAACATAGGTGGGAAAAGGCTACCTAAGTATGATTCTCAATCAGAGACAATTAGTGACACCTGCCTCTGATTGAGAACCATACCAGGCCAAACGCAAAACACAACATAGAAAAACGAACATAGACAACCCACCCCAACTCACGCCCTGACCACCCTAAAAAAAAGACATAACAAAAGAACTAAGGTCAGAATGTGACAACCTCCCATTGGTCAGTTCCACAGTAGGGAAAAGGGGATGTGAGATGTAAAAGGGGATGTGGAGTGTGCTTGTCCAATAGCATCTCACCTCACTGCCCTCTCACAGAGGAGCAGCGAGAATGCTGGGAGTCTCAGATCCTCTTACCAATATGTGTGTGGGTGTCTGTGTGAGTTCTTTTCTGTATTTTCCAGAATATATTTGTGTTTTAGACCATGATTCATCTGAGTACCCAACTATCAATTTCCTCTAAGAAGTTTTTCCAAATGGTAGACTGCGTATCTTATCCTCGGGATTAGGGGTAGGTTAATCGGTTCCTAGACCTGTGGTTCGGGGACATTTCTACATTTAACCTGGCTGTATGTAGGCCTACAAGTGTACATTGAACATCTTTCAGAAGACTACTGCTGTGGTGTGTGAGATCGGGCACAATAAAGAGGCCAAATTTGCCTCTTCACAGATTTATGAGATTATTTGGGTTGCCGAGAGAGAGAAAGGGAGAGAAAAGAGGAGAGGGTGAAAGACTGGTCTGGAAGAAAGCATAAAGACGGATGGGGTGTTAGGAGAGAGAAAAAAATAAATGGAGGGGAGGGAGTCAGGGCTCTATGCTGGGCCCAGTCTCTTTCAGTTTCAGAGCATTGCACCAGGACTTCATTACCATGTCAATCCGGGGGAAAACAAGCCTTGCTCGCCGCCGCAGTGGGCCGGATCCATATGGGGCTGCCGGGCTCCTGGAATGAATAGTGAATGTGGCGGCTGCTGGAATCTGCCTTCAGCCTTTGTGGAACAGGATGACCAAAGACAAGAGGGAGCTTTTGCAGATGGCCTGGGCTATAAATAGGTAGCTATCTATCTGCATGCTGTCACTCTTGTCTATCTCCCTCTGTCTCTCCCAGCTTTGCTCTCCGGCTGCTGGCCCCACTAGGCCACTGTTGGGCTCAATAAATAAAGGGCTCATGCTAGCTAGCGGAGGATCACATGCTACGACATGGCTCCGGGGCTGTGTGTTTGTGACTGTGTGACAGTATGACTCGTCCCCTTGGTCAAACATTCATTATTTAGATTTGTTACATGCGGCTAACTGACAAACAGGTTTGGAGCAGCAATGTCGTCTGGCGTTTGTGATTTGTGCTGTGTTGTTCAAACCTGGGAAGAGAAGGGAAGGGGGACTGGGAGGTTGAGCAGTTGGGTTTGAGGTCAAACGTGTTGCAGACGGATTTTAAAGTGCAAGATAAATCCCTCCCTCCATGCTTGTCCAGATTGAGGGTCTCAGTGTGAATGTCTGTGTTTGTGCGATATGGTCCGTTCGAGGTATTAGGACCCCCGCCCTTCCTTTTTAAGTTGTGCTTGAGCGTGCTGTCTCGGACCGAACATCTCGTTATCTCTCTCAGAACGGTCATCTTGACCCTAACCAGTCAGGCATCAAGGCGGGTCACTCAACCGAGACTGCTCGCCCCTGTGTTACGGAGACTGTCCGCCTTTGACACCGCGAGCCATCAGATCCTCCTCTCCACCCTCTCAGGTCCTAATCCAGGCACTCGTCGTCTCCCGTCTGGACTACTACTAGGTGTTGGCTGGGCTCCCTTCGTGTGCCATCAAACCCCTGCAACTTACTCTAGAATGCCGCAGCTCGTCTGGGGTTCAACCTTCCCAAGTTCTCCATGTCACCCGCTCCTCCCATACACTGCATTTGCTTCCTGTCGAAGCTCGCATCCACTACAATACCATGGTGCTTGCCCACAGAGCAGCACGGTTTTCCTCTTGTCATGTCAGTCATTGCATACCTTAGAGAGCTATATAGAACTTGTCAGACATGTCTAGATCAACTAGCCCATAGCGTTTTCTGTAATGTTTGAGTCATTCAAATATCACATAAATACACATTAGACATGGCAAAATGCATAGAATTGCAAGAAAATGTGCTTTTAAAACGACACAATTTTCTCTGGACATCATCTTTAAACCTGCTAAATGTTCTCTCCGCCAACAAGAGGGATGTGAACAGTTTGTGTCATGTCGTGCTTGTTCACATCCAATTAGATGTGGCGCATGCTCTAAATGCAGGATGTTCCCCAATGCTGGAAGGTGGGCCTGAGTGAAAAAAGTACACATTTTTGCCAAGGCTAATTCTGTGTTCTTATGCTGAAACATTATAACATATCCAATGGGGACCCCACTCCTGAGTATGTACCCTGTGTTCCCTGGCAGTAATTCAGCCATGTCAAAAAATACTCCGAAATTCATCATTTTCAATTCTCCTTATTTTGGTGATTTCTAGTTCTCAAAGATTATATAATAATAAAAAATATATATTTTATGTCCATTGTTAACGTTGTAAATGACTATTGCGGCTGGAAACGGCTGATTTTTAATGGAATATCTACATAAGCGTTCAAAGGCCCGTTGTCACGTTCTGACCTTAGTTCTTTTGTTATGTCTTTGTTTTAGGTTGGTCAGGGCCTGAGTTGGGGTGGGTTGTCTTTGTTCGTTTTTCTATGTTGTGTTTTGCGTTTGGCCTGGTATGGTTCTCAATCAGAGGCAGGTGTCGTTAGTTGTCTCTGATTGAGAATCATACTTAGGTAGCCTTTTCCCACCTGTGTTTCGTGGGTGATTGTTTTCTGTCTTTGTTTATGTGTATGTCACCAGACAGGACTGTTTCGTTTCGTGTCATTCTCTTTGTTGTTTTAGTGTTCTGTGTTTAATAAATTCATCATCAACACGTAGCACGCTGCGCATTGGTCCTCCGATCCTTCATACTCCTCAGACGAGGACGACGAACGTTACACCCATTATCAGCAACCATCACTCCTGTGTTCCAAAACTTTTGAATGGTAGTGTAGGTCAATCATTTTTTTCTCCATACTTAGTCTGGTTTTAGTCATTTAAACTTACGCTGAAAGTGTTTTTCCATCCCGAAAATGTATTTCAAAAATATATGTATTTGTTTTTTGTTGTGGCGGCGGTGCACCACTGCTAAATGAATACAGGAGAAACACAGCTAACCCCCCTTACCCCAACACACACACACACACGCACACTTATTTGGCCCATGTCCTCTAAACACACACTCCAGCTCTGCTTGTGATTCATCTGGGCAGCAGGGAGAAGGCAGAGGTGCCCTATCTGGGTCCTGACACTTAAAGATAATCATTAGGAATGATGAGTCAGAAGGGGCCCAGTCATAAACACTCCACCACAAAGACCTGGACAGCGTACGTCTGGACCACACAGAGTCAATCATCAGTCAGCCCACCGTGCGTAAGCTAGACGCCACGGTGAGACAAGATGGCACCTGGCTTTGCACAAACCAGCTTAACATACTGTAAACCAGCCAATGGTCCAGCGCTGTACATAGTATTTGTTTAATTTTTTTATGTACTCCTGTTTCAGTGTAACCAAAAAGCCTTGATGGGCCGTGATACACTACATGGCCAAAAGTATGTGGACACACCTTCAAATTAGTGGATTCAGCTGTTTCAGATCAACTCCCTATTAACGCACCTTGATTTTGGAATGAGATGTTCAACGAGCAAGTGTCCACATACTTTGTGTGCATATTTATTGTTTATCCAATTCCAGTTAGAGACTCACATCTGTCATAATGATGGTGTACCCCCTGACAACTACCCACTCCCTTTGTGAAAGCAACCAGGTGCTCACCGCAGGCGACCAGGATGAGTTAGAGACTGACTTGTTTTGATGACATCACTCTCTCTATAACAGGACCTGTTATGGCAAATGAGTGGTGTTACTGGAGTTAAAAGCTACCCTCTGCTCCAGCTCAGTACAAGCCCTCGTCTGTTTAAGTTCACGCAGACACACTGTTACGGTCTGTATCTGTTTAACATGAGTGGACAACAGACATACAGCAGATCGCCAGATGGACCTGCAAGTCCACTTGTTTTGTTCTGGTAGCAGCGCATCAACAGGATAACTGGTAACCATCACAGAGGGCCTTTGTCTGTGTGCTGCTTGGTTGTGTCGAAGAACCCTGTTGAGGAGTCCTCCTCTGGAATCAGACACCCCTACCACGCTGTTGTGGCTAAATAGCTTAGGATATTTTAGGAGATTTAATCTCAGATCAGAAAGCATTGAGAAAATGACACATTATGAGGGCTCTGCTGTAGCCCACATCAACGACTGCAACCATGATAGTGTTGCAATTCCTTGACTTTTTGAGGTCTCATCTTCTTGCCCCAGCTACAATACCAGTAGTGACCTTTTTGACGTCCAAGCCCCACATTTGAAAGGCAAAAACATCAAATGCATGGCTTGTTTTGTCTTGCCGATAGCAGCCCCTTTGAAAAATATGCTCCAGTATTATTGACGACTAATACAGTTCTGCTACAGTCTTCAGGATAAGTAAAGTTGTATCAGTTTTTATTGTATTGTATTGACAGTGACTTTACCACTCTCCCAGTTTCCCTAGGGGCACGTGGGGCCTGCAGTAAGAGCTTTGACTCCTGGCCGACCGGGGCATGTTAGAGCTCACCTCCAGGCTGCTCAGGCTTTATGACTGTGAGAGGTTTATCCCAGTACAGAGTCTGTGTGCTAGTATCACAGATCCAGACACCCGTACACACACACACACACACACACACACACACACACACACACACACACACACACACACACACACACACACACACACACACACACACACACACACACACACACACACACACACACACACACACACACACACACACACACACACAGAAACAGAGAATCAGAGAGAGAGAGAGACTGAGCTGCAAGCTATAAGGAGCAGGGCAGATGGGACAGGGATCAAGGCCCGACATCCGTCCGTCTCTCCGTCTCTTTTTCTGTCTCTTCCTCCCTCTGTCGTTCTCAGTTCAATCACGGCAGTGCATTACACCAGATGACATCCAGTCTGCCAGTTTGGCTGTTAGTTGTTGTGTGCGTGGTTGTCTTTACATCACCTAATCTTGCAGTGTGTGTGTGTGTGTGAATGTGTATAGGTGTGTGTGTAGAGTCTGGACCCAGTTACGTGAAATACATGAGATTTCCAAGAGGACTGCATGAAATACTATAAATAACACTTCCAAGAAGGCCAGTTCAGGAGAAAATACATACAAGAAAATGACACAGCCATTGTTTGATGGCACACAGTCAACTAAGTGGCTTTGCAAATCTCTTCAGGGCTTATAGCGAGAGAATAACAAATGATCGAGGCTGTAGCAGTTCACAGAGTTGTTTTTGTCTTTCTTTTTTTCTCAAACTCAACAGAAAGATGGTCAGCGGTGTCATTACTGTTAATCAAAAGCCTCTTTGGCATTATCTAGTTCCCCTTTTGGCTCCAAAGGTTGGAACAGATGTTGGGAACGAGGACAAAATGGATTTCCCCCCACTGAGAGGCAGCTTTTCCTGCCGTCGCTAATGGAGGCTCCTTGAAATGATAATATACGCTGTTAGTGTGGCCGGGTCCTTGCATAGTGATGGTGAGAAAGGACTCTGATCCCCAAACAGCTCCTTTGTCATCGAACCCCCCAAAAATATGCTTTTCTGGGGGTGCATCTGAGGGTCCAGTGGGGCGGATTTAGGGACTGGGATGAGGCAATTGGAGAAAGATAGGGAGAGGGAGAAAGCCAAGGGAGACAAATGAAAACATTACCTGATAGAGTCCCATCCATCACCACCACACACAGAGATGGAGTGTAATGCCATCTCATCCTTTTCACCCCCCCGCTCCCTCCATCCCTCCATCCCTCTTCATCCCCACACCTTGCATCTCAACTAGGGATAATAATAATTACACATTTGAATTAGAGCAAAAGAGCTAATTACTATTTCGCATTAATTCATTGATGCATTGAAAAATTATCCGGATGCCATTCCAAAATTAGGAGGCTTGATTCCAAGATTAATGGGAAGTACTTTCTCTTACTCTTTTTTTTTTTGAACTGAAAGAAAAATAAATGTTTCAGGATGCGTAGCCTATGTGAAGCCAGACTTTGGCCTGGTATTAATAATGGCGCCGGAGGAGATGGCTGCCGTTGTACAGTCCCCTATCCAATTGTGCTATTGTGTGTGTTTTTTTGCGTTATTTGTAACTTATTTTGTACATAATGTTTCTGCCACTGTCTCTTATGACCGAAAAGAGCTTCTGGATATCAGGATCAGCGATGACTCACCCCGTACTGGAAGAAGATTCTTTCTTTAACGAGTCGGACGCGGAGGATTTAGTCCTGACACCCGACAAGGCGCTCATCCCCGGTCACTCGCAGGAGAAAGAGACAGAGATTTTGAGGACATAGGTCTGGGTACCTACGCTACAGGACTGTTTTGCTAGCACAGATTGGAACATGTTCCAGTCTGGAGTATACCACATCAGTCACTGGCTTCATCAATAAGCATATCGATGACGTCATCCCCACAGTGACTGTACGTACATACCCCAACCAGAAGCCAGGGATTACAGGCAGCATCCGCACTGGGTAGAGCTGCTGCTTTCAAGGAGCAGGACTCTAACCCAGAAGCTGATAGGAAATCCTGCTATGCCCTCCGACGAACCATCAAATAGGCAAAGCGTCAATACAGGACTAAGCTTGAATTGTACTACACCGGCTCCAATGCTTGACGGATGTGGCAGGGCCTGTAAACCTTTACAGACTACAAAGGGAAGCACAGCCGAGAGCTGCCCAGTGACACAATTCTACCAGACGAGCTAAATTACTTCTAACACTGAAACATGACTGTGGGATCACGCTCTCCGTAGCCAATGTGAGTAAGACCTTTAAACAGGTCAACATTCACAAGGCAGCAGGGCAAGATAGATTACCAGGACGTGTACTCAGAGCATGGCTGACCAACTGGCAAGTGTCTTCACTGACATTTTCAACCTGTTCCCGACTGAGTCTGTAATACCAGCATGTTTCAAGCAGACCACCATACTCCCTGTGCCCAAGAACACTAAGATAACCTGCTTCAATGACTACCGACCCGTGGCACTCATGTCTGTAGCCATGAAGTGCTTTGAAAGGCTGGTCATGGCTCATATCAACACAACAATGAGATAGCCTATAGGGAGGAGGTCAGAGACCTGGCAGTGTGGTACCAGGACAACAACCTCTCCCTCAACGTAAGCAAGACAAAGGAGATGATTGTGGTCTACAGGAAAACGAGGGCTGAATACACACCCATTCACATCGACAGGGCTGTAGTGGAGCGGGTCGAGAGTTTCAAGTTCCTTGGTGTCCACATCACCAACAAAGTATTGTGGTCCAAACACACCAAGTAAGTTGTGAAGAGGGCACGACAACACCTTTCCCCCTCAGGAGACTGGAAAGATTTTGCATGGGTCCCCAGATCCTCAAAAATGTCCATAGCTGCACCATCGAGAGCATGCTGACTGGTTGCTTCACCACTTGGTATGGCAACTGTTTGGCATGCGACCGTAAGGCACTACAGAGGGTGGTGCGTACAGCTCAGTACATCACTGGGGCCAAGCTTCCTGCCATTCAGGACCTATATACTAGGCAGTGTCAGAGGAAGGCCCCAAAAAAGTGTCAAAGACTCCAGTCACCCAAGTCATTGTTCTGTCTGCTACCGCACGGCAAGCGGTACTGGAGCACCAAGTTTAGGTCCAAAAGACTCCCTAGCAGCTTCTACCTCGAAACTATAAGACTGCTGAACAATGAATCAAATGGCCACTGTTCTACTTACATTGACCCCCCCCCCTCTTTGTTTTTTCACTGATGCTACTCGTTGCTTATCATCTATACATAGTCACTTTGCCCTTACCTACATGTACAAATGACCTCGACTAACCTGTATTCCCTGTATATAGCCTTGTTATTGTTATTTTATTGTGTTACTTTTTACTTACAAAAATGTACGTTAGTTTATTGAGTAAAGCTTTTCTTAACTCTATTTCTTGAACTGCATTGTTGGTTAAGGGCTTTTAAGTAAGCATTTCACGATAAGGTCTACCTGTTGTATTTGGCGCATGTGACAAATACAATTTGATTTGATTTGATTTCTATGGTGCTTTTTAGGTGGACCAGAACACACTGTACAGTAGCTGAAGATATTGTTAGAGAGTACAACCGATTGTGTCTATTTGTGAACCAGTATTGGTTGGAAAAGCATATCAATATCTTAGCTTTTTCATGTTGTACAATAGCCGATGTAAGGGACAATGTAGGCGACATTTCACAGCAAGGATACCACTGCATCTATTCATACACGTTCATCTGCGCTGGTAGCTAATCTGTGAAAAAGGGGACTCATTTCCCGCCCTTTTCCTTGCTGTCCTGTTATCTCTGCTCCCGTTCACACACACACACACACACACACACACACACACACACACACACACACACACACACACACACACACACACACACACACACACACACACACACACACACACACACACACACACACACACACACACACACACACACACACACACACACACACACACACACACACACACACACACACACACACACACACACACACACACACACAGACAGATTTATCGCTGTGCAGACTCTTGTCCCCGTCAGCAGCTGGCAGGCCAGTCTGTGTGGAGCCCCAGTAAAGCCTGCTGCTGAGGCCATGTGGACACTTTAAAGCTCTTTTCTAGGGCCTGTGAAGTTGTTAAGGAGCTCTGCTACACTGTCAGTTGGCTCTGTGAGTCCCATGCCAGCTGTAGGGTGCAGCCCTCTCCCTCCTTTATCTGTCTCCCTTTCATTTTCTCTCTCTTTCGCTTTTGCTCTCACATGTTATCCCGCGAGCGCACACGCACAGTTGCAAGCGCACACTCAATTGAGTTTGGCAAAGCGCTCCATGCCATGTGTGAGAAAGCGTATTTTGACAACGAATAAGTCCCAGTTATAATTAAAAATGGGTTTGATTTGACAATACATCGTTTTGCTAAAACGTACAGTTTAAAACATTTTGAGAAATACAGTGCATTCGGAAAGTATTCAGACCCCTTGACTTTTTCCACATCAATCTACACACAATACCCCATAACGACAAAAGAAAAACAGGTTTTTAGAATTTTTTTTTGTTGAAAAAAATGAAATATCACATTTACTTAAGTATTCAGACCTTTTACTCAGTGCTTTGTTGAAGCACCCTTGGCAGCGATTACAGCCTTCTTGGGTATGACACTACAAGCCTGGCACACCTGTATTTGGAGAGTTTCTCCCATTCTTATCTGCAGATCCTCTCAAGCTCGGTCAGGTTGGATGTGGACCACAGTTTTTTTCTGGTCCATCCATAGATGTTCGATCGGGTTCAAGTCTGGGCTCTGGCTGAGCCACTCAAGGACATTCAGAGACTTGTCCCGAAGTCACTCCTGTGCTGTCTAGGCTGTGTCCTGTTGGAAGGTAAAGCTTCACCCCAATCTGAGGTCCTGAGCACTCTGGTGCAGGTTTTCATCAAGCATCTCTCTGTACTTTGCTCCGTTCATCTTTCCCTCGATCCCGACTAGTCTCCCAGTCCCTGCCGCTGAAAAACACCCCCACAGCAGGATGCTGTCATTACCATGCTTCACCGTAGGGATGGTGCCAGGATTCCTCCAAAAGTGACACTTGGCATTCAGGTCAAAGAGTCCTTTAGGTGCCTTTTGGAAAAGTACAAGTGGGCTGTCATGTGCCTTTTACTGAGGAGTGGCTTCTGTCTGGCCATTCTACCATAAAGGTCTGATTGGTGGAGTGCTGCAGAGATAGTTGTCCTTCTGGAAGGTTCTCCCATCTCAGAACTTTGGAGCTCTGTCAGTGTGACCATCAGGTTCTTGGTCACCTTCCTGACCAAGGCCCTTCTCCCCAGCTCTAGGAAGAGGCCCCTGTGTTCTTGGGGATCTTCAATGCTGCAGAAATGTTTTGGTACCCTTCCCCAGAACTTTGCCTCGACACAATCCTGTCTCGGAGTTCTTCGAACAATTCCTTCGACCTCATGGCTTGGCTTGGGACTTTATATAGACAGGTGTGTGTCCTTCCAAATCATATCCAATCAATTTAATTGACCACAGGTGGACTCCAATCAAGTTGTAGAAACATCTCAAGGACGATCAATGGAACAGGATGCGCCTGAGCTCAATTTCGAGTCATAGCAAAGGGTCTGAATACTTATGTAAACAAGGTATTTCTGTTTTAGGTATTTTATAAATTAGAAAACATTTTCAAAAACCTGTTTTCGCTTTGTCATGATGGGGTATTGTGTGTAGATTGGTGAGGGAAATTATTTTTTTAATCCATTTTAGAATAAGGCTGTAACGTAAGAAAATGTGGAAAAAGGGAAGGAGCCTGAATACTTTCCGAATGCACTGTATCCTTGGGCTCAATCTGTACCACTATACTTGAAGGCTATACTATTCACAGATTCAGTCATTTTTCAGGAAATACATTCTGGGCACCTTTCTGATATTCAAATCTGTGCTCAGTTTCCAGAGCGACCCAAGGACGTGAGTGAACATCTGTCTGAGTGGGGGGTCTGAGTGCGTACCTGTCGGCTACTCAATCAAATCCTAAACTTGACATTCTAGCTACTCTGTTGATTACTCAAGTACTATGAGACTATTTAGGTATCCTGTATGTTCCAAATAAACATTTTAAAAAGTACTATAGAGTACAATAGGAGTTTACAAGACATTTGGTAGTAGTAGTTTGATTTAGAGATACTTATTGATGGAACTTCTAGTCACATTCCAGACTTATGGATACATATAACTCATAAGGGTTCTTCTCAACATGCCCATGCCTCTACCCCGCCTAATTTCTCCAGAGACTCACTGTGCAAGCTGGCGTCCTCTCACTCCACAGCTGCCTGTATTTCTATAGGGTCTTCTGTGTGAGGAAACGTGTTGTCAATCCTGTGAAACACACCTTTCACACATGGTGTGATACTGCTACTGCTGCAGTCGTTGTGTGCTAGGCCTCAACTCCTCCTGTGATCTGAATCCACCCTGCATTTGTGTGTGTGCCGGTATATTTGTGTGTGTCTGTGTCTTCTGTGCAACAGTCTGTCACCGTACAGATCTTGCAACGCTCTCAGGTGTAAGGGTGTGAGAAGGTTGTCGCCTCACCTGACAAGATTATCTTGCACCACATTTGTAATGTGTTTCTCTCCCTCTAGTTATACTGAACAAAAATATAAACCCAACATGCAGCAATTTAAATTATTTTACTGATTCACAGTTCATATAAGGAAACTAAAATAAATAAATGAGGACCTAATCTATGGATTTCACATGACTGGGATTACAGATACTGTATGTATCTGTTCGTCACAGATACCTTAAAAAAAAGGTAGGGGCGTGGATCAGAAAACCAGTCCGTATCTGGTGTGACCACCATTTGCCTCAAGCAGCGAGACACATCTTCTATGCTTAGAGTTGATCAGGCTGTTGATTGTGGCCTGTGGAATGTTGTCCCACTCCTCTTCAATGGCTGTGCGAAGTTGCTGGATATTGGTGGGAACTGCAACACTGTCGTACACATCGATTCAGAGCCTCCCAAACATGCTCAATAGGTAACATGTCTTGTAACGATTCTCCTCCTCTTCTGAGGAGGAGTAGGAAATATCGGACCAATGAGCAGCGTGGTAAGGGTCCATGTTGTTCATTATAACCGGAACACTGAAACAAAAACAAAAGTAGAACAAAACGTAACAGTTCTGTCAGGTACTCACACAAAACAGAAAACAATCACCCACAACTCAAAATGGGAAAACAGGCTACCTAAGTATGGTTCTCAATCAGAGACAATGATTGCCAGCTGCCTCTGATTGGGAACCATACCAGGCCAAACACATAGAGATAGAAAACATAGAACACAAAACATAGAATGCCCACCCCCCCCTGACCAAACTTAAATAGAGACGTAAAAAAGGAACTAAGGTCAGGACGTGACATGTCTGGTGAGTATGCAGGTCATGGAAGAACTTTTCATCTTCCAGGAATTGTGTACAGACCCTTGCAACATGAGTCTGTGCATTATCGTGCTGAAACATGTGATGATGGAGGCCGATGAATGGCACGATAATGGACCTCAGGACCTCAGGATCTCGTCGTTATCTCTGTGCATTCAAATTGCCATCGATAAAGTGCAATTCTGTTCATTGTCCACAGCTTATGCCTGCCCATATAAAAACCCCACCGCCACCATGGGGCACTCTGTTCACATCAGCAAACCGCTCACGCACACGACGCTATACACGTGGAGGAGGCTTATGATAGAGAAATTAACATTAAATTATCTGGCAACAGCTCTGGTGGACAACTCTGCAGTCAGTATGCCAATTGCACACTCCCTCACATCAAATATCCCAGAAACCCTAGACCTACTTCAATTTGCATAACGCCCAAACAGATCCACAGATGATGCAATCTCTATTGTACTCCACACTGCCCTTTCCCACCTGGACAAAAGGAACACCTGTGTGACAATGCTGTTCATTGACTACAGCTCAGCGTTCAACACCATAGTACCCTCAAAGCTCATCACCAAGCTAATCACCAATCAACACTGGAGCTCCCCAGGGGTGCATGCTCAGTCCCCTCCTGTACTCCCTGTTCACCCCCTTGACTGCACGACTCCAACACCATCATTAAGTTTGCTGACAACACAACAGTGGTAGGCCTGATCACCGACAACGACGATACAGCCTATAGGGTGGAGGTCAAAGACCTGGCCGGGTGGTGCCAGAATAACAACTTATCCCTCAATGTAACCAAGACTAAGGAGATGATTGTGGACTACAGGAAAAGGAGCACTGAGCACGTCCCCATTCTCATCGATGGGGCTGTAGTGGAGCAGGTTGAAAGCTTCAAATTCCTTGTTGTCCACATCATCAACAAACTAAATTGGTCCAAACACACCAAGAAAGTTGTGAAGAGGGCACGACAAAGCCTATCCCCCCTCAGGAAACTAAAAATATTTGGCATGGGTCCTGAGATCCTCAAAAGGTTCTACAGCTGCAACATCGAGAGCATCCTGACCGGTTGCATCACTGCCTGGTACGGCAACTGCTCGGCCTCCGACCGCAAGGCACTACAGAGGTTAGTGCGTATGACCCAGGACCTCTACACCAGGCGGTGTCAGAGGAAGGCCCTAAAAATTGTCAAAGACCCCAGCCACCTCAGTCATAGACTGTTCTCTCTACTACCGCATGGCAAGCGGTACCAGAGTGCCAAGTCTAGGACAAAGAGGCTTCTCAACAGTTTTTACCCCCAAGCCATAAGACTCCTGAACAGATAACCAAATGGTTACCTGGACTATTTGCATTGTGTGGCCCCCCCAACCCCTCTTTTACACTTCTGCTACTCTCTGTTCATCATATTCATCATGTTCGTCACTTTAACAATACCTACATGTACATACTACCTCAATAAGCCTGACTAACAGGTCTCTGTATATAGCCTTGCTACTCTTTTTTCAAATGTATTTTTACTGTTGCTTTATTTCTTTACTTACCTACACACACACACACACACACACACACACACACACACACACACACACACACACACACACACACACACACACACACACACACACACACACACACACACACACACACACACACACACCTTTTTTTCCTGCACCATTGGTTAGAGCCTGTAAGTAAGCATTTCACTGTAAGGTCTACACCTGTTGTATTCGGCGCACGTGACAAATAAACTTTGATTTGACGATGCTCCTTGCAGTCTCTGCCCCCCAGGTGACAAACTGTGACAAAGATCTGCGACCAAGATGTATGACACAGTGTTGAAATAAGACCCTATTTCAGCAGGTGACATGCAGTGGGTGGAAATCTCAAACTGTCACAAGTTCGACCGGTTTGTCACCAAGCCCGTAACAATGACCCTTTCCACCTGTGTGTTGAGACATTATTTATTGTCGTGTAGCACTGCAGCAATACTAAATGTTTTTCAAAGTGGTGAAAGCTGTCGTGACAAGATTGGCTTCCCATTTTAGCTGACTTGATCGATTTTCTTCAACGGAAGGCTGGCTTTGTGAGTGGGGATCTCAATCTGTTGAGTCCCCAGCGGTGGCTGGAACAAACAAGCGTGCCGTGTCCAAGGGGGACATTGATTGGTGCTATTTTTTTGCTTTGCCACATGACAGATGCAGCATGTTCACAGGGAAACATCCATGCTCACACCTGTTTGGTTGAATTGGATGTGCGACACAGCACCCACTGTTGCTGTGAATGTTGTTTCAACGAGTGAAGCACAGCACAGACGACGGTGATTGAGAATATTATGCATTCTGGGTTTGGTTTAGCACTGACCATCCATGTGTGATGTACAAGGAGAAGCTATTTGCAGAAGACTGAATTTGAACAATGCAACGTTGAATTGAGCACTGTTTGTATAAGTGTGTATTTTCTCATCAATGGGTAGTGCAATACTGGATCGTCCAGTATGTACCTATTTTCCACTCTTCAAGGTGTTACGACTAACTTTCATCCATAGGCCCATAAAGATGTAGGATCTTAAGTTGAGCCAGTTTGCTACAGCAGGAAGATAATCCTGCAGCAACAGGAAATGCGAATTATTACGTGGATTATAATGAATGGACATTTTGGCAACGGTTGACACATTTTTTTCGTGAAGGAAAATCAAATCAAACTTCAGAAGGCTTTTTAAAACCTTAAATAGACTGCAAGTTTGAAATGACACTCCTGCATTGCACGAAAGTTCTCCGGCAACAGGGCGATCAAATGAAGATCCTACATCTGTACATGCCGCATCGCCTGACAGCGTTTCCATAACACACGTATACCAGCTTCCGGGCTTAACACACAGGGGCAGTCTGTCGGCTGTTGATTTAAAAATAAAAAAAGGATAACTGTATATTATCCCTTCGTATACACGTCAACCAGGAAGATTAAAAAGCAGAGCGACATCCTGATGAGTTTCTTTGGCACATGCGACAGTTTTGAATTGAAAAACGGAGGGGAAAACAGATAGTGTAGGGCTTGTTTGACGCAGGTAGGATTATAAGCACTAATATCTTATAAGTGATTGTAATGACCATCTGGTCCTTTATGGAGTACTCACAGCCAGACAGCTCAGAGTTGGCATGCATATCTGCTGCACGACTGATTCCTTTGAGCATTCGTGTTTAAAATTCAGTCACCTTGTGTATGAGCATTTTTTTTCTTCTTCTACACACTAAAGGCACCGCAAGAGCAGATGCCCATCCTAGTTGTCTATATTCAAGTAATACATACCAATAACATATGGACATCATCCCTTCTGAAGACCGTTCCAAATGGGAAAACAGTGATCTGGCGGTTTAACTTTAGTAAGTCCCTTTACCAAATACTTCAACAACATCAATTCTAATCCATAACCATTCCGGTAGGCTAAGTAATGACAGAAGGGGATTGGAAAACAGTATAAGGATACTCAAGGCTATGAAACCACATTATGGACAGGACAGTTCAAAACCCTAGATCTAACAAACCAAACCTACAGATCCCTTCACAGAAGTCTTCCCTGGACAGATAGAGCAGTCTTTGAATATGTGTGCGTCACAGTGAGTGGCTGTTTGTGTGTGTCGGCATTCGGGTTCTTAGCCCAGTGGCAGGTGTCTCATACCTGCCCAGTGTTTGCAGTCTGGCCTCTCTAAGCGCCTGGCCTGCTTGCCTGTCTGCGGCAGATTACAGACCAAGAGCAGCAGATGGGTGCCGACCTCAGCATCCACACCAAGTGGGCTCGGCTACACTAGGCTAAGTTAGCGAGAGGGGAGAGAGACTTGATGTACTCCACACTGCACCGTAGCTAAAGAGATCAATGCTCTAATCTAACAGGAGTAAAGGCTCCCCTATCACTCCACACGTGGTACACTGTAAAAGGGGTACTGGCACGGACCCTGCATTTTAGCATCCTCTCTTATTTCTTGTTTTTATTTCATTTGTATTTTCTTATTACTTTCACTTTTCTGATATTGAATGCCGCACTGTTGGGTAAGGCTTGCAAGTTAAGCAGTTCGATGTACTTGTGCATGTGACAAATAAAACCAACAACTTGAACTTCTGTATCTTGGCCTGCACAAGTGGCGTGATGCTAGGCTATTGTGCTAGGCTAGGCTAATCGGTCACCGAAGGCTGGTGGTTTCGAGGCTTCGGCGCTGACAGTAGACTTTTAGAGCCCGGCAAAGTACTCTCAGTGGCAAACCCTGACGGTGATGACACACTGTGGTCGTAGCTTTTTCATGTGTCAGTGTCAGTGAGCCTAGTTCTGGGCTAGTTATTAGCTTCTTTCTTTCCTATGGTGTCCAGGTATCCCTGCTGGGACCGGGAGATGAGTTGTTTTGTCTCTCCAACTTCTAGAACTTTAGCTCCTATAGTCTCCTCAGCCGCAGTTGTTTTGTCTCTCCAACTTCTGGAACTTTAGCTCCTATAGTCTCCTCAGCCGCAGTTGTTTTGCCTCTCCAACTTCTGGAACTTTAGCTCCTATAGTCTCCTCAGCCGCAGTTGTTTTGCCTCTCCAACTTCTGGAACTTTAGCTCCTATAGTCTCCTCAGCCGCAGTTGTTTTGTCTCTCCAACTTCTGGATCTTTAGCTCCTATAGTCTCCTCAGCCGCAGTTGTTTTGTCTCTCCAACTTCTGGAACTTTAGCTCCTATAGTCTCCTCAGCCGCAGTTGTTTTGTCTCTCCAACTTCTGGAACTTTAGCTCCTATAGTCTCCTCAGCCGCAGTTGTTTTGTCTCTCCAACTTCTGGAACTTTAGCTCCTATAGTCTCCTCAGCCGCAGTTGTTTTGTCTCTCCAACTTCTGGAACTTTAGCTCCTATAGTCTCCTCAGCCGCAGTTGTTTTGTCTCTCCAACTTCTGGATCTTTAGCTCCTATAGTCTCCTCAGCCGCAGTTGTTTTGTCTCTCCAACTTCTGGAACTTTAGCTCCTATAGTCTCCTCAGCCGCAGTTGTTTTGTCTCTCCAACTTCTGGAACTTTAGCTCCTATAGTCTCCTCAGCCGCAGCTGTTTGCTCCAGACCCCTGTTCTTTTTCTTATTTTATGGTCTTCATGCAGATAATGTCACTGAAGTGACAACATGCTCCTGGAATGGAGACTATTTGGCAGCGCTGCGCACACAGACACCTCTCTGTGTGTTTCTCACGTCTCGGCTTGCACCGCCGGTGCCGTTCCCCTTCATGTGGCTGTGGCCTCGTGGTTTTGCAGTGGCTAGCGGACACACATGAAAGGGAAAGTGTCACCCAGGCTGATTGATGAAAGCTCCTCGGGGGGCTGTATGTGTATGTGTGTGTGTGTGTGATAGAGTGTTTTTGTATGTGTAATGTGTGTGTGTCGGGAAGATGCGTCCCCAGCTGGAGGTGGCCCCAGGGGTCCGTGTTTTCTAAACAGGAAGTGGGTATCATCGTCTCAAGAAGTGTCTTTGGGACAAAACGGTACATCTGTGTGTCTCTAGCTTCCTTTATATCTTTCTCCTTTGCATTATAGACATACGCACGCACGCACGCACGCACGCACACGCACACACGCACGCACACACGCACGCACGCACACACACACACACACACACACACACACACACACACACACACACACACACACACACACACACACACACACACACACACACACACACACACACACACACACACACACACACAGTCTACACACACACACAGTCTACACATACCCACACACACCTATACACACGGGCTTATAGCAGTTTGTCTTCATTTCCCTCTGCGCCCTGCATGGCTGCTCAGTCGACAGCCGTCTTCCTCCCGCTGAATGTGTCCGCTTCCCATTTACATCTGTTGGCTTGTTAGAGCTGAGCAGACACAATAGTGCTCTAATAATGACTAATTAGCCAGCCAAATTGGGACTGCCGTGCTCAACGACCAGGGGGCGGAGCCTAGAGGGGGGTGGGTAGGTGGGGGGGTGGAGTTGGTTGGAGTTGAGGAAGTGGAGGCGTGAGTGCAAGCTCAGAATACACTCATTACTCACTCACAGTAGTTAGTTATGTTGAAGGGTACGATAGGATCCAAGACTTTCGCTGTTCAAGAGGGTCGGGTAACATTAAAGTAGATGAGATATCATGACTGTCAAGTCGTAATGAACACAATTATCACCCTAGCCATGACAACATGGCAGTGGCTGTGGCACCATGCTCCTACAGAGGTGTTGACATGTGTTTTCTGTGGGCTCTTGGATAGTCTCATCCCTCCTGGACTGACCTCACAGTGCTGTGTATGTGTTGGGGCAAATGAGTTTTCAGCTTGACTGCTTGTGTGTGTAAATGAGTCTGGAAGGCAATAACCCAAGATTGGGGAATGGGCCCAGTGTGTTTGTGTGTGTGTGTGTGTCTGTGTGTGTGGGTGGGTCAGTACGTGGGTGTGTGCTTTTTTGTGTGTGTATGCACTCATGCGTGTGTGTGTGTGTGTGTGTGTGTGTGTGTGTGTGTGTGTGTGTGTGTGTGTGTGTGTGTGTGTGTGTGTGTGTGTGTGTGTGTGTGTGTGTGTGTGTGTGTGCTTGTCAGCAGTGGTGGTGAAGGGAGCTGGACCCTAGCCAAGCCCCTGACAGGTCCATTTTGGTTGGCCCTCTTGAGGATCTAGCACTCACTTGAGGGACGTCTGAGAGAGAGTGGAGAAAGGAGAGGCCTATGTTCACATGTACATTCACTGATCCACGGAGAGAGCCAATGACTCTGCACTATTCACCCATGGGAATACTTTCTTTCTCTTTCTCTTTCTTTCTTTCTTTCTCTCTCTCTCTCTCTCTCTCTCTCTCTCTCTCTCTTTCTTTCTTTCTTTCTTTCTTTCTTTCTTTCTTTCTTTCTTTCTTTCTTTCTTTCTTTCTTTCTTTCTTTCTTTCTTTCTTTCTTTCTTTCTCTTTTCTTATCTCTCTTTCTCCTATTTCTTTCTCTCTATATCTCTCTTCTCTTTCTCTCTCTCTCTCTCTCTCTCTCTCTCTTCCTCTTTCTTTCTCCCCCTATATCTCTCTTCCTCCTCTTTCTTTCTATCTCTCTTCCTCCTCTTTCTTTCTCTCTCTCTCTCTCTCTCTCTCTCTCTCTCTCTTCCTCTTTCTTTCTCCCCCTACATCTCTCTTCCTCCTCTTTCTTTATATCTCTTCCTCCTCTTTCTCTCTCTCTCTCTCTCTCTCTCTCTCTCTCTCTCTCTCTCTCTCTCTCTTTCTTTCTCTCTTTCTTTCTCTCTTTCTTTCTTTCTTTCTTTCTTTCTTTCTTTCTTTCTTTCTTTCTTTCTTTCTTTCTTTCTATCCCCATCCTTGCATCTTTACCCACCACTTAGTTTTCCCACCCTTTTCCCAGTTAAATCCTTTTAATTCTCTCTTTTAGTATTTTTAGACAATAACTCAGGGGACCTGGTCAAATCTGGAACCAATTGTTTTGTTCTTGCCATGGGCTCCAAGCGATTTTCTACAATGAATTATTGTAATGACTACTTTTCTGTTTGTTTTGCTCAAGTTATGAACAGGCTCTTATGAATTACCAATGCAGGGGGAGGCTATTGCCTCTAGCACATCAAAGCCAGTACAAAGACCCAATGAACGAGTCCAGAACGGGTGCAAATCTGGGGGCGGAAATTAAACAAGCTGGAAACAGTTCTGATATGCAGTAGCTTTTCATAGCCAGATTAAAACCAATATCGCCCAACATTTTTGGGTGAGTTGGCAGGTATTTCCTAGTCCACACACTATTCCCTTTTCCACTAGGGTTGGGGTCAATTCTATTTTCATTTTGTTAAATTAGGGGACAGATTTGAAGATATTAGCATCATAATGATCTATGGACCAGAACTGCAATATACTGTATCTGCCTATTTGCAGCCTGGATTGAAATGACTCAAATCAGTTGCCCAGTCAGTCAGTGGTGCTAAGTGACGTGTGCATGCAACTAATAAATAGGTGAATAGGCAATGACTGTTGTTTCCTGCGACACATTGGTGCGGCTGGCTTCCGGGTAAAGTGGGCATTGTGTCAAGAAGCAGTACGGCTTGGTTGGGTTGTGTTTCGGAGGACGCACTGCATCTCAGTGCTAGAGGTGCCACTACAGACCCTGGTTCAATTCCAGGCTGTATCACAACCCGACCTTGATTGGGAGACCCATAGGGCGGCGCACAATTGGCCCAGGTTAGGGCTTGGCTGGGATAGGCTGTCATTGTAAATAAGAATTTGTTCTTTAACTGACTTGCCTAGTAAAATAAATAGTCGGCCTGATTACCAACAATAATGAGACAGCATACAGGGAGGAGGTGAGGGCCCTGTTTGAGTGGTGCCAGGAAAATAACCTCAATGTCAACAAAACAAAGGAGCTGATTGTGGACTTCAGGAAACAGCAGAGGGAGCACGCCCCTGTCCACATCGACGGGGCCGCAGTGGAGACTGTGGAAAGCTTCAAGTTCCTCTGCGTACACATCACTGACAAACTGAAATGGTCAACTCACACAGACAGTGTGGTGAAGCAGGCGCAACAGCGTCTCTTCAACCTCAGGAGGCTGAAGAAATTTGGCTTGTCACCGAAAACACACTGTATCACCGCCTTGTACGGCTAACTGCACCGCCTGCAAACACAGGGCTCTCCAGAGGGTGGTGCGGTCTGTCCAAGGCATCACCGGGGGCACACTGCCTGCCCTCCAGGACACCTTCAGCACCCGATGTCACAGCACGGCCTGTTCACCCCGCTATCATCCAGAAGGGGAGGTCAGTACAGGTGCATCAAAGCTGGGACCGAGAGACTGAACAGCTTCTATCTCAAGGCCATCAGACTGTTAAATAGCCATCACTAGCCGGGTACCACCCGGTTACTCAACCCTGCACCTTAGAGGCTGCTACCCTATATACATAGACATGGAATCACTGGCCACTTTAATATTGGAACACTGGTCACTTTAACAATGTTTACATACTGCTTTACTCATCTCATATGTATATACTGTATTCTATTCTACTGTATATGAGTCAATGCCACACCAACATTGCTCATCCTAATATTTCTATATTCCTTAATTCCATTCTTTTACTTTTAGATTTGTTTATTTTCGTGAATTGTTAGATACTACTGCACTGTTGGAGCTAGGAACACAAGCATTTCGCTACACCCACAATAACATCTGCTAAATATGTGTATGTGACCAATACATTTTGATTTGATTTGATGAGCTAGCTTAGCAGCCGTATCCATCTGACCCCAGCAGTGGGGCTAATAGCTAATGTCATCAGCCCAGCTCCCTGGGGAGATTTGTAATCGCAGACACCACACAGGGAGCGAGAGAGAGAAGGAGGGATGGGTCTGACAGGGAGAGCGATAGAAAGAGTGAGAATGAGGGAGGGATGGGTGGAGAAAGAGAGAGAGAGGGAAAGAGCGTGACGGAAAGAGAGAGTGAGGTGTGTAGAGAGAGAGGATGGCGCAAGAGAGGAGAGAGAGAGAGAGATGGAGGGAGGGATGGGACATTCAATGCAGAAGAGGTCCTGGAAGAATCACTCAAACACACAGGCATATTTCTACTCTCAGGAGACAAGGTGTTTGGGGGATCATGTAGACCTTTCTGGCCACGATCTTCTTTACTTTCTCTGGTCAGTCACATACAGAAGCAGCAGGCTTGGATAGGAGCCTGGGACTGGGGGGGCTCACAGACTACCTCTTAAACCCATTAAGGACACCTGGGTGTGTGGCCATGCGTGGCTGCAGGCTGCAGGGAGAGCTACTGCAGTACGGAGCCCAGGAGGAGCAAGCAGCTGAAGCAGATTAGCAGGATCTCACATGTTGCATAACAGATCCCCTTCTCGTGAAAAACCTGCTGGCCGACCGCTAAGCAGGATTTACCTTTCACTAACGCCCCACACACACACACACACACACACACACACACACACACACACACACACACACACACACACACACACACACACACACACACACACACACACACACACACACACACACACACACACACACACACACACACACACACACACACACACAAGCAAACACGCACGCACACAAGCAAACACGCACGCACACACCGAGTCTGATCCGCCCTCTTTGGGTTAGTTGTGTGCATGTGTATTTGTTAGTGTGTCAGCCTGTACATGTGTGTTTGCTTCTGTGACTGTTTGTGTGTTTATGTGGTTATGTGCATACAGTAAGTGTAAGTCAGGGCAGAATACAGTCTCCTGCATCCCAATATGTCTGCTCACCCATGTCCAGGCAAAAGCCTTCACAAATGTCATTCTGCGTCAGCCTCTTTCTCTGTCTGACTAAGGGGGATAGACACAGACAGGGGGTGGGGGTAATGGTTTTAACTAATAAACTAGGCCTCCATGGTGACTGCAGATGCAGCTCCAACAGAGAAAAGCCAGAGCAGGCCCATTGAGACTCGTAAGCATCAACAGGCCATGACTTCCACAAATAAACTCAGCAAAAAAAGAAACGTCCCATTTTCAGGACACTGTCTTTCAAAGATAATTCGTAAAAACCCAAATAACTTCACAGATCTTCATTGTAAAGGGTTTAAACCCTGTTTCCCATGCTTGTTCAATGAACCATAAACAACTAATGAACATGCACCTGTGGAACGGTCGTTAAGACACTAACAGCTTACAGAGGGTAGGCAATTAAGGTCACAGTTATGAAAACTTAGGACACTACAGAGGCCTTTCTACTGACTCTGAAAAACACCAAAAGAAAGATGCCCAGGGTCCCTGCTCATCTGCGTGAACGTGCCTTAGGCATGCTGCAAGGAGGCATGAGGACTGCAGATGTGGCCAGGGCAATAATTTTCAGTGTCCATACTGTGAGACGCCTAAGACAGCGCTACAGGGAGACAAGACGGCCAGCTGATCGTCCTCGCAGTGCAGACCACGTGTAACAACACCTGCACTGGTGTTGAGGGCTAGGGTCATTCCCCCCAGAAATGTCTGCGAACTTGCAGGTGCCTTGGTGGAAGAGTGGGGTAACATCTCACAGCAAGAATTGGCAAATCTGGTGCAGTCCATGAGGAGGAGGTGCACTGCGGTACTTAATGCAGCTGGTGGCCACACCGGATACTGACTGTTACTTTTGATTTTGACCTCCCCTTTTTTCAGGGACACATTATTCAATTTATGTTGGTCACATGTCCTGTGGAACTTGTTCAGTTTATGTCTCAGTTGTTCAATCTTGTTATGTTCATACAAAGATTTACACACGTTAAGTTTGCTGAAAAGAAACACAGTTGACAGTGAGAGGACGTTTCTTTTCTTGCTGAGTTTATATCTCTTAGATAGGGGCAGAATATGAAGGGGAGGAGGACGAGGAGGAGGAGGAGGAGAGGATTGTTTCATGGTGAAGAGAGACCACATGGAACACTAATGCTGTGCAGATTTGATGATGTGTAAAATTTTACAAATTCAGAAAATTGGAATTGGTATTTATTAGAAAATGTGTGAAGAAACCCACCCCCCAAAAAGCATGATGGCACATTTGATAATTAATCGTCTAATCAAAAATAATACCA
Organism: Oncorhynchus keta; assembly: GCF_023373465.1. Classification (NCBI taxonomy): domain Eukaryota; kingdom Metazoa; phylum Chordata; class Actinopteri; order Salmoniformes; family Salmonidae; genus Oncorhynchus; species Oncorhynchus keta. The sequence goes on from NC_068455.1 coordinate 40,584,592, forward strand.
CGCACAGTTAATTGTGACTATATACAATAATCATTCCATAGGAAAGGAGTAATTCATGTATTCTAATCCTGTGACCTCAAGGCCATTCCCATGCACTAGAACATTGAGAAAACCATGTAAATCTCTGCAGCTATGTGTGTGTGTGTGCGGGTGTGTGTGTGTGTATGCGTGTGTGTGTCCACGTGCGTGTGCTAGTGTGCTCATATTTATTTAAGCAGGTTGTCAATGGCCAATAATCCCCTCTTTATGATGACAGGATGACTTGCTCCTAACTGCTGTTCAACGTCACCCTTTAACACATCACCTCCAGAAGACCCAACTCTCTGTACAAAAGTTCCTTTGTTACCGAAGTGCTCTTACCGCTAACCCCTTGCCTTCCCTCCTGATTGTTTTATATTATTTATGGAGGGACCGGGTTTACCCCTTTAAGCTGGCTTTTTTTGGAGCTTATAAAGCTTTGGTAGCTTTGGTAGTTTTTCACTGCAGGCAAGAAAAATCCCGACCCCATAACCATATGGAGCACTATACCTTAATCAGAGCAGTGGGGGTGTGGGGGGCAGTTTGAGTGTGCTCACTAATATTAAAATAATCCCTGTGATTATGGGAGTGGTTATTAAGAGGGAATCTGGTGTGGCTGGGCGCTGGTGAGAAACAGATGTCTGATGACCCACATCTGCCGAGCATGCTGGGATATTGGAGTGCGGGGTCGCGACCCCGGCCGAGCTCACCTCGGACGCCACAGCTGTGCTGCCAGGGCGATTGGGCTGCTCGCCGCGTTGGTCAGCTTGGGCGGGCCGCTGTACACAACCTTCAGAGGAGACAGGGTCATGGGACGTAGAGAAAGATGGAGAAGGAGAGAGGGAGAGAGAGAATGAGAGAGAGACATAGGGAGAGAGAGGAGGGAGAGACGTTTTGCAGTCATTACGTTTACAGTATGTGTTTATTTTATGTGTAGGTGACTGAACAGGTTATGCAAGCAGTCATAATGACTAATGCCAGTTCAGCACTATAATGATCAATAGTACAAAGACAAAGGTTTTAACACAAGTGTTATTGAGTTATGAGGGTAAAGTGCATCACTAAATTAAAAACAAGTCAGATTTATGTATTTCTTCACAGATGTACAGTGCCTTCGGAAAGTATTCAGACCCCTTGACTTTTTCCACATTTTGTTACGTTACAGCCTTATTCTAAAATGGATTTAAAAAATACTAAATCCTCAGCAATCTACACACAATATCCCATAATGATGAAGCAAAAACAGGTAGAAATGTTTGCAAATGTATTCAAATTAAAAACAGAAATACATTATTGACATAGGTATTCAGACCCTTTGCTATGAGACACGAAGTTGAGCTCAGGTGCATCCTGTTTCCATTGATCATCCTTGAGATGTTTCTACAACTTGATTGGAGTCCACCTGTGGTAAAATGAATTGATTGGACATGATTTGGAAAGGCACACACCTGTCTATTTAAGGTTCCACAGTTGACAGTGTATGTCAGAGCAAAAACCAAGCCATGAGGTCGAAGGTATTGTCCGTAGATCTCAGAGAAAAGATTGTGTAGAGGCACATATCTGGGGAAGGGTACCAAAACATTTTTGCAGCATTGAAGATCCCCGGGAATACAGTGGCCTCCATCATTCTTAAATGGAAGAAGTTTGGAACCACCAATACTCTGTGGCTGCTCGGGCAAACTGAGCATTTGGGGGAGGAGGGCCTTGGTCAGGGAGGTGACCAAGAACCTGATGGTCACTAGAGTTCCTCTGTGGAGATGTAAAGACCTTCCAGAAGGACAATCATCTCTGCAGCATTCCATCAATCAGGCCTTTATGGTAGAGTGACCAGGCGGAAGCCATGCCTCAGTAAAAGGCACATGACAGCCCACTTGGAGTTAGCCAAAAGGCACCTAAAGGACTCTCAGACCATGAGAAACAAGATTCTCTGGTCTGATAAAAACCAAGATTGAACTATTTTGCCTGAATTCCAAATGTCACTTCTGGAGGAACCATGGCACCATCCCTACGGTGAAGCATGGTGGTGGCAGCATCATGTTGTGGGGATGATTTTCAGCAGCAGGGACTGGGGGACAGGATCGAGGCAAAGATGAACGGCGCAAAGTACAGAGAGATCCTTGATGAAAACCTTCTCCAGAGCGCTCAGAACCTCAGACTGGGGCGAAGGTTCACCTTCCAACAGGACAACGACCATAAGCACACAGCCAAGACAACGCAGGAGTAGCTTATGGAAATGTCTCTGGATGTCCTTGAATGGCCCAGCCAGAGCCTGGACTTGAACCCGATCGAACATCTCTGGAGAGACCTGAAAATAGCTCTGCAGCAATGCTCCCCACCCAACCTGACAGAGCTTGAGAGGGTCTGCAGAGAAGAATGGGAGAAACTCACCAAATACTGGTGCGCCAAGCTTGTAGCATCATACCCAAGAAGACGTGAGGCTGTAATTGCTATCAAAGGTGCTTCAACAAAGTACTGAGTAAAGGGCCTGAATACTTATGTCAATGTGAAATTTCAGATTTTATTTCTAAATAACAGTTTTTTGCTTTGTCATTATGGTATTGTGTTTAGATTGTTGAGGGGGAAAAAACGATTGAATCTTTTTTAGAATGAGGCTGTAACGTAACAAAATGTTGGAAAAAGTCCAAGGGTCTGAATACTTTCCGAAGGCACTTGTATGTTGTAATGACGCAGGCAGTTGATGATAACAAATGGTGACGTCAGTTAATGGAAGTTAATAATAACTGAACCAACAAGGGTTGAAATAAAGGTGATACTGAATCATAAGGGATTTAAGTATCTTACATACTGAGCTTTGGGCTGTAGAATCGGTAGGGGTACACTTAAACACAAAGAACAAACGATAATTGAAAACGGCTTGTTGTACATGAACAGAATGAGGAAATGTGGGAAAGAGGATTTGAGTTGTTCTTATTGCACACACAAAAAAAATGTGTTCTGGTCATTTATTTTATATCCCAAGAGGAGTGGATGGTTTATGATCTCAGATAGCTAGGAAGATCCACGAAATGAGTGTCTTTTGCTTCTCTTCTCTTCTGTTCTCTTCTCTTCTCTTTTAGGTAGAAATTGTGCACAAATATTGCATTTTTAAAAGCCTGTTATATTACTTGAAGTGCCTTTCAATATAGATCACATGTACAATCAGATTTTTAACTTTTAAAGACTTTAAAGTGCCAGAATTCAGCATTTTGTCCCTCTGTGCATCCTCTGTGACTTCTAGGAAGATTTTAACCCACCTAACCCCAACATTTTTCCACGTTCACCATCATTGTAAAGCCCTAGTTATTTTGTTACTTTGACAAAGTCGTTTCTGGAGATTATTATTGATTTCCTGTCGTTTAGTGATTCATTTTAAGGTCAAATAAAACCCTATCCCTCATTTTACGGTCAACCTTGCTACTTGAACTGAACTCTCATTTAAATATGGTGAAGCTATTCCTTTTTAAATATCTAAAAAAATATATAAATATATATTTTTTTTAAAGAAACATTGAACATCTAATAGACATATCATTGTTGAGCTGGTTCTAATCTTAATGGCTATTTTCTGGGTTTTTTTGGCGGGAAACTGAGCTGGTCTAGTATAACACATCAACCCTGTTACCCATAGATAGACAGGCTGACAATTACACTTTTTTTTCTGTCAAGCTTGCATTCGATTGCCCCTCCCTGTTGCACACAACAAGCTTCCATTCCCCCTGTCACAAGGGGATCTATAAATGATCTAAGTAACAACCCTGTTACTTTATTTGGTACTTAATAGGCACTTACTATATTATAGTAATTTTTTATTGAACCGCTTGAGATCGGAAAACATGTTTTTTTTTATGAAGTTGGACATGTGCCCTTTATGACAGAATGTAAATATTCGGCAAAATAAAATAAAATCACCAAGATACACTACTCAAAAGGCACCTAATTGGTGGAACAACCCAGCTCTATGATGGAACCAGATAGGACTTTTGGCAGTCACCGCGGTTCACACAGTATGACTCATTCAAGGTTAAGAAAAGTTCATCAAAGGATTGCCCCACTATATGAAGATTACAATTGCTTGCAAAAGGGTACAATATTTCCAGGACACTTATTACGGCAGGTTAGCCTAGTGGTTAGAGTGTTGGACTAGTAACGGAAAGGTTGCAAGTTCAAATCCCCGAGCTGTTGTTCTACCCCCACTGTTCCTAGGCTGTCATTAAAAATAAGAATTTGTCCTCAACTGACTTGCCTAGTTAAATAAAGTTAAAACACATTTTACATGATATATGCATTAGTGGGACACTTTTTGGTTAGCTGGCTACATACCCCTTATTATGTTTATTTCAAAGGCCACGTTGACAGATACAGACAGAACCCTGACCTCTTTCTCTACATGAAACTCTCTCCCATGTAGCAGTACCTGTCAACTCTCTCTCTCTCTCTCTCTCTATCTCTTTTTCTCATACTAAGATGTTTTTCCACCAAATTTATCATACCGCCAACTTTTTCCCGACTTTTATTTACACCTGTAAGGCATTACTGGTATTAAAGCCAAAACTTGTATTTCTGCCTAATTCATTAGTCTTACTTAGATTTTCACATTTTTTAAAATTTAGCAGACACTCTTATCGAGAGCGACTTACAGGAGCAGTTTGGGTTAAGTGCCTTGCTCAAGGGCACGTTGACAGATTGTTCACCTAATCGTCTCAGGAATTCAAACCAGTGGCCTTTTGGTTACTGGCCCAACGCTCTTAACCAGTAGGCTACCTGTCGCCCTGCATGATGAAACACGTTGATAATGTATTCTTAGGGTGGAAGCTGCTACGCCTGAAACAACATCAGACCCCTACTTCTGGACACTAAAGTAGATGAAGTGGGGACACCATTTTATCATTTTATTTGATCATTAGATAAAAGTGTCCCCACTCCACCTGTCACTTTTTATGAAATCATCAATAAGACTCCGCAGAGGCTTATAGACAACGCGTGTTCTGTTTTTCACAATTTTGTGTCAATTGCCTTCTACTAGACCATCTCCATGCTATTGGGAAATTGATTTGGGGACACTCCAAGCTCTCGGGGAAAATCTAAATAAATCAAATCAAATTGTAATCGGTCATATTTAGCAGATGTTATTGTGGGTGTAGCGAAATGCTTGTTTTCCTAGCTCCAACAGTGCAGTGGTATCTAACAATTTAAAGGAGTCTGCACAGCTTTTAAATCTGTATTAGTCCCCAAATGATGTCCCCTTTCATGAATTGAGCGTCTTTTCGATCTTACGTGTCTTTGTCATTCCTTTCCTTACTTGATGGTTCCCCTTAATTCCTTCCACTGTCATCATATGCTGTTTATGTGCTATATAGCGTCTAGACTCGATTCAGAGATGTTACGAACAACTAAAATAACATATTTCAACGTACTTTACAAGATCTAATGTAGGACATAACATCTAAATTGATTAAAGGTTTTTGTCCCACTATTCAAACACCCTTCAGGGGAAGAGGGGAAGTACTATAAATCCGATTTTCATCAAATACAAAAGCTGTTTACATGAATGGTTATTATATTTCAAAACACTGTATATAACTATTCATTGTAACGCCAACAGCTAGATTGTTAAATTATACTTGGCAGAATGACAGCCTTAACAGTCTAGTGAACGTTTTCGTAGTGCATGTTTTTTTTTTCGTGATTGTAGAGCGTGTGGTCAGAAACCTGACCACACACAGTGATGTCACACAGTGATGTCACACAGTGATGTCACACACTATTCAAAACCAGTTTATTTTTCATTCACAGAACACATGCAGCAACAACCCAATAACATTTGTGGTGATTGGTTTGCCAAATGACCATAGTACAGGAACCTTAAACACATAAGTCCCACTACACCTGATGTCCCACTAATAATGACATCACTCTATGTGTACATTCGGCGTATACATGTTTCAATGTACAGTCTGTATGATTAACAGGTTTCTATAATGTGAGCGGTCATTGAGTTGCTTCTTCATATGGTATTACCATTTGTCTCAGTCTGGCCAGGCAATCTGAAGTACAGACTGAACCCTGACCTCTTTCTCTACATGAAACTCTCTGTCCCTAGTAGCTGTCAACTCTCGCTCTCTCTCTCTCATACTAAGATGTTTTTCCGCCAAATTCATCATATCACCAACTTTTTTCCGACTTTTATTTACACCTGTAAGGCATTACTGGTATTAAAGCGAAAACTTGTATTTCCGCCTAACAACATAGTACTAATTTAGGCAAAGTTCTGCCTACGGCATAGTATAAATGTAGCTGAGGCCGCGTTTGCACGATTTAAGCTTTGTATCCATTTAAACATGACTTTAGGATATGTCAATCTAGCAAGCCAGGTAACTAAAAGCAACTTTCTAGACAACAATGTTTTGGTTTGTTGTTAACATTAGCTCGTTAGCTATCTAGCTGGCTGGCCAGCTAATTACCAGAACATATCTGACAATGTTTTGAGTTCAACTGTAGCCAACTTTTTAAAAAAAAATCTTACAAGGTCAATATTTACAAATATGGCGAGCTGCTTATTGTTGTGAATGTGAAGAAATGAAAGCAGTGCTGTATTCTTGTCAGGAGAATTTGCTGTCACTCAGGTTACCATGACAATGATTACAACAACAGGGTCAGAGTTGAATGTCTCTTGCTCCTTCCCAGCAAAAGCAATGCTGATATAAAAGACAAATGCGGTAAACATTTGACAAGAATGCAGTAAACATTTGACAAGAATGCGGTAAACATTTGGCTGTTTGAAAGGGGACCATTTAAACATTGTCCCATTCCATCCAATATTTTCACTCCTCTCTGTCTCCATACATCCATCTTTCTGTCTGTGAATATGTCTCCAATTCTAGTTCTCTCCATCTTTCTGTCTGTCTCTCTCTTTCTCTCTCTCTCCCTCCCTCTCTCTCTCTCTCTCTCTCTCCTCTTTCTCCTCTCTCCTCTCCTCTCTCTCTCCTCCTCTCTCTCTGTCTCCATATTCCACTCTCTCGCTCCATCTTTCTGTCTGTCTCCATGTTCCACTCTTTCTCCATCTTTCTCTCTCTCTCTCTCCCTCCCTCTCTCTCTCTCTCTCCCTCCCTCTCTCACACACTGTCTTTCGCTCTATCAGCACAACATAAATAAACCCTGGTCACAGCACATCAGCAGAGTGGGCAGCGGCGGTTTGATTGACACCGGGGGCCAGCGTCTTGACACAAGTCCATGCCCCCGTCATCATCGCTGATCGTCCCACGCTGGCCTTGGAAGTGACAGACCCACAGAGCCATTTACTCCTGTTGGTTTAGAGGCCCCCATCACAGTGCCATTCTCTCCATCTCTCTCCTTCTCTCTCTCTTTACCTCTCTCTCTCTCTCTCTCTCTCTCTCTCTCTCTCTCTCTCTCTCTCTCTCTCTCTCTCTCTCTCTCTTTCTCAGGGAGGAGAGATCCCTGTCTCCTGCCATTCTTCCTCCTCCCTCTCGCCACCATAAATCAGAGGGAATCTGCAGGAACTTAATTAGCTTAATTGCTATGTTTGCTCTAACATAACACTGATCACTCCAGCGCTTGAGATACTGTGTTTGGATAGGGTAAAACAGATGGCCCACTTATTTTTCGGCTGAAAGATCGTTTGGGGAAAGTCAGGGACAGGATTTGGGGTGGTTCAGGGTAGTGGGGATTTGTTATCTTTTTCATCAGGATTTTTGTGCTAGGATGATCTGTCTTTTCTAGCTCTTTAGCAAAGCCACGGCTAAGGCTAATTAATACTGCGTTAGCATCCCATGCTAGCACTAACCGGCGCAACACATGTTTGCTTATGACTCCACCACTGCATGTTGTCTTGTCATATATTGTTTCTCTGGTAGAACTGGTGGTGCTGCATCAGATGAGGACAGAGCGCCTCCAACTGCATAAGTATCTCATGCTAGCACGAACCAGCTAAGCGCCTGATACGACTCCACCACTGTAATAGCACCATGTTGTGTCACATATCGTTACTGCGCTACAACCGGTGGTGCTGCATCAGATACAGAGACGAGTACAGAGTGCCTCCACCATCCACCTGCCAGGTGCACACTTAATCCCCCACTCCTTCTGATTAAACACAGGCTGCCCATCCTGCTGGCTGCACAAGGTCATCCTTCTGTCACTCTCACAATAGCATTGTGTTCCAAATGGCACCCTATTGCCTACATAGTGCACTACTTCCCACCGGGTTCCGGTCAAAAGAACTGCACTCTGTAGGGAATAGTGTGCCACTTGAGAAACACGATAGGACTGTGTACCAACCTGTCCGTCTGTCCTACTTCCTCCTTTAACAGGGACAAAGGCCCTCTCAAGGCTGTCACAGTCTAAGTGTGTGTGTGTGTGTGTGTGTGTGTGTGTGTGTGTGTGTGTGTGTGTGTGTGTGTGTGTGTGTGTGTGTGTGTGTGTGTGTGTGTGTGAGTTGTGGGAGACGGAAGACATGTCAATGGGGTAATTGGGTTCGGATGCCTCGTCTTGCCTGGTCTTTTCCCAAGCTAATGGATTAAGATTCAGTCAGAAGGGGCTGTGTCCACAGCAACATCATTTGCCATTTCTGATGTGTATCTAGAGTGCCTCTTGTGATGTGTGTGTATAGAGGCGCCTTACCTTGAAATGTCAAAAGTACCAAACTATTTGTGTATATGTATGCTGGACTGACTGGTCTACATACGCTTCATATTATCTCTTGCGGTTGAAAGAAGTGTGTGTCGGGATGTGTGGACGTCTATGTATTTGGCGGCACATTTTGCTAGCGTCTTTAAGGACCCATAGCCCTCCCAGTGCAGACCGTAAACAGTAGGCGAGTACCGCTCTTCAGGCGCTGGAGTAGGTATGCAGATATGTAAACAATGCCGCGTATCATTTTGTTTATCCAGCCCCAGTCCCGGCTTCTGTAATCTCCTTCACGCTCCTTCACCGTTGACACGCTGTCTTTTTCAAATACTCGGCTTCCTCTCCCTATAATATAACAGGCCTATCATGTGTTCTCTTCTCATGTGTTATCTTCATAGGAGGTTTTGGGAGCATTGTGAGACAGGCATCCAACAGTCGCCGTTGCATTTCATCTGTCAAGTGGCTGAAGCCACGGCAGTCTGGTCCCAGTCTGACTCTTTCATGTTCAACAATACCTCTTCATTACAATCCCCTCTTTGTGTGATGTTGAACCTCTTTTATAAACACTACACAGTCAAAGTCATATGACGTAGCGTGAAGACTCCCGGCTCCAGTCAACCACTGCGACAAGGGCGCCGCTATCTCGGAGACTTGGGAGTGGAGAAGAAGGCATAACTTTTGGAATTCATTACCTCGTATTCCTGTTGCTATGAGTCATGTCTTTCTTTTGATGCCATTTTGATTTGAGAGACCTTTGATATCTTTGAGGAGGACGACGGGGGAAGCTTTGTGAAAGCGATGCACTTCCTCCCTTGCATTAGCTCGCATCCCACTGCGTGCTTTCATGTCTGATGAGATTGCTCTGTTGAGGTGAGACGGAGGTCAACTGGTTCTTTTAGGCTGCTTGGTAACGCTGGAGCATGTGTAGAAAGACACCGTAACTACAGCTCTTAAGTTGATACTCTGCTGTCGCAGGTCATTTTCCTGCGTAGTAGGAAACTCAAATGTGTAGTGCATTCAAGGATATTTCACCTCAGGTAGGCCAGTTGAGAACAAGTTCTCATTTACAACTGCGACCTGGCCAAGATAAAGCAAAGCAGTGTGACACAAACAACAACACAGAGTTACACATGGAATATACAAACATAACAAAATAGAAAAGTCTATGTACAGTGTGTGCAAATGAGGTAAGATAAGGCAATAAATAGGCCATAGTGACGGAATGATTACAATTGAGCAATTAAACACTGGAGTGATGGATGGGCAAGAGATGAATGTGCAAGTAGAGATACTGGGGTGCAAAGGAGCAAAATAAATAACGGTATGGGGATGAGGTAGTTGGATGGGCTATTTCCAGATGGGCTATGTACAGGTGCAGTGATCTGTGAGCTGCTCTGACAGCTGGTGCTTAAAGTTAGAGAGGGAGATATGAGTCTCCAGCTTCAGTGATTTTTGAAATTCGTTCCAGTCATTGGCAGCCGAGAACTGGAAGGAAAGGCGGCCAAAGGAGGAGTTGGCTTTGGGGGTGACCAGTGAAATATACCTGCTGGAGTGCTTGCTACGGGTGGGTGCTGCTATGGTGACCAGTGAGCTGAGATTAGGTGGGGCTTTACCCCCCGAATATGTAGCGAGGGCCAGCCAACGAGAGCATACAGGTCGCAGTGGTGGGTAGTAAATGGGGCTTTGGTGACAAAACGGATGGCACTGTGATAGACTGCATCCAGTTTGCTGAGTAGAGTGTTGGAGGCTATTTTGTAAACGACATCGCAGAAGTCAAGGATCGGTAGGATAGTCAGTTTTACGAGGGCATGTTTGGCAGCATGAGTGAAGGAGTCTTTGTTGCAAAATAGGAAGCCGATTCTAGATTTAATTTTGGATTGGAGATGCTTAATGTGAGTCTGGAAGGAGAGTTTACAATCTACCCAGACACCTAGGTTTTTAGTTTTACTTGCATTTAAGGGCAGTCAGAGGCCACAAAAGTAGAGGCATTGAAGCTCATCTGGAGGTTAGTTAACACAGTGTCCAAAGAAGGGCCATATACAGAATGGTGTCGTCTGCATAGAGGTTGATCAGAGAATCACCAGCAGCAAGAGCAACATCATTGATGTATACAGAGAAAAGAGTGGGCACGAGAATATAACCCTGCGGCACCCCCATAGAGACTGCCAGAAAAAAGCTAGCCTTTGCTTTCCTAACTGCCTGTGTATATTGGTTCCTAACTTCCCTGAAAGGTTGCATATCACGGGGGCTATTCGATGCTAATGCAGTATGCCACAGGATGTTTTTGTGCTGGTCAAGGGCAGTCAGGTCTGGAGTGAACCAAGGGCTATATCTGTTCCTGTTTCTAAATTGTTTGAACGGGGCATGCTTATTTGAGATGGTGAGGAAATACATTTTAAAGCCCGTAAAGGCATCCTCTACTGACGGAATAAGGTCAATATCCTTCCAGGATACCCGGGCCAGGTCGATTAGAAAGGCCTGTGTTTTAAGAAGCGTTTGATAGTGATGAGGGATGGTCGTTTGACCTCAGACCCATTACGGATGCAGGCAATGAGGCAGTGATCGCTGAGATCCTGGTTGAAGACAGCAGAGGTGTATTTGGAGGGCAAGTTGGTCAGGATGATATCTATGATGGTGCCCGTGTTTATGGATTTGGGGCTGTACCTGGTAGGTTTATTGATCATTTGTGTGAGATTGAGCGCTTCTAGCTTAGATTGTAGGACGGCCGGGGTGTGTCCCAGTTTAGGTCACCTAACAATACGAGCTCTGACAAAAGATGGGGGGGCAATCAATTCACATATGAAGTCCAGGGCACAGCTGGGGGCAGATGATAGTCTATAGCAAGCAGCAACAGTGAGAGACTTGTTTCTGGAAAGGTGGATTTTTAAAAGTAGCAGCTCAAATTGTTCGGGCACTAGATTGCAACTCTGCTCCCTTTGGCAGTTCTATCTTGTCGGAAAATGTTATAGTTAGACATTTCAGGGTTTTTGGTGGCCTTCCTAAGCCAGGATTCAGACACGACTAGGACATCCGGGTTGGCAGAGTTATCTAAAGCAGTGAATAAAACAAACTTAGGGAGGAGGCTTCTAATGTTAACATGCATGAAACCAAGGCTTTTACGGTTACAGAAGTCAACAAATGAGAGCGCCTGGGGAATGGGCACTGCAGGGCCAGCTATGCACTGCAGGGCCTGGATTAACCTCTACATCACCAGAGGAACAGAGGAGGAGTAGAATACGGGTATGGTTAAAGGGTATAAGAACTGGTTGTCTGGTGCGTTCGGAACAGAGAGTAGAAGGAGCAGGTTTCTGGGTGTGGAAGAATAGATTTAAGGCATAATGTACAGACAAGGGTATGGTAGGATGTATAGTGGAGGTAAATCTAGGCATTGAGTGACGATGAGCGAGGTATTGTCTCTAGAGACACCATTTAAACCAGGTGAGGTCACCGCATGTGTGTGAGCTGGAACAAAAGGACTAGCTAAGGCATATTGATCAGGGCTGGAGGCTCTACAGTGAAATAAGACAATATTGACATTAGGGAGAGGCATGCATAGCCGAGTGATCATGGGGTCTAGTGAGTAGCTAGGCAGGCTGGAGACACAGCGATTCAGACAGCCAGCGGGCCGGGACTAGCAGGTGAGCAGAAGGGCCTTAAGGGGACGTCGCGACGGAAGAGTCAGTTGTAGCCCCCTCGGGCGGTTACGTCGGCATACCAGTCGTGATGGATTGGCAGGGCTCTGTATAGTTAAAGGGTCCAGGCCAATTGGCAAAATAGGTATTGTAGCCCAAGAAAATTGTCTGATGGACCTCTTCAGCTAACAGTCCGACAGCTTCTAGTTTCTCATTTCCACTTGAACATTTCTGACTTGATTTGCCCTAATGAAAAATGCATCAACCCTTATAAAAATGTCCTGACTACTAAGCATTTTTTTAAACCTCCAGCTTTGGGATGTCAATGTGTACTTCATACGTTCATAATCAGTTTTTACCTCAAATAGCCACCAAATCCCTAGTTTAAAAGCGACTGTTTTTCTGGAAGCTGGGCTTGCACCATTTTTCCTACGTTTTTCCCCGTGAGATTCAGCCCCTCGCCATTTGAGTGACAGCTAGCAAGATGCACAAACAGCCAGGTAAGAGGGGGAGCAATGACTTGGTGCACATATCTGCACATTTGTGACGTAGTACACCATTTTCGGGACTTTTGACTCGTGAGCGCTACTTTCAGAACTACTGGCTAAAAAGTATACAAAATCCCCAGGGAATCTTTTTGAATTATAATCCACATAATATTTCACAGGTCCTGTTATTTTCCTGCTGTGAGAAACTGTTCAAATTAAGATAGTAAATCTGTACTTTACAGCACATTCTATACCTCCTACTGTATATTTTTTCAGGACATGGTATTTTACTCTTACTTTTATTTATCGACCCTTTTCAAACGCTTGTGGCTTGGTCATGACGAGAGAATTCACACCTGGGATTTCTCACACGGTGTGCCATCGCGACGTTTGAGTTCCGGATGATTCCGTACATTTCCACTCTTCACTTTGAGAGATACGCCTCAAGGCTAGATATCTCATGCCGTAGATGACGACGGATATGTAACTAAACAGATGAACCTACGGAAGAACAGGGTCCAGTGGCACAGTAATAGTCTGTGTCCTCTTAATGAGTGGGCTGTCATCGCTCTGCGGTTCCATGCTCTTCCACGGGCGGGGTAGAATCCGGGGGAACCCGCCCAGAAGCGTCCTTGTCACAGCTTTTGTTGGTATTGTGTCCGGGGGCACTCGCCGTTGGTATGTATAAATCTCACGTAAATGGAACTTTCGCGCACAACACGCAACACAATTACCCCATAGTGTGTCATCAGAGGAAGTACAAGGGAAGCACACATGTTCAAAAACCACACAGTCTGAAGTATATTGAACAACTCACCATAAACAGGGGGGACCTCTGTGGAAAGAGGGTTTGTTTGTGCAATGTGGAAGCAGATGTGTTAGTCAGTGCAATACTTCTTAGTCAATGCTGTATGTTGTAGACAGCCATTTCATTTCCTCTGACCACCTGATTTGCCCCGAGACCCTGCTTTGCTCAATCTGCACAGGCATTTCAACTTCTCTTTTCTGTAAGAGAAACACAAAATACACGGTCTTGCATTTAATCTAGCCACTGCTAGCAATTTCCCTGTCTCTCATTAACACCATGCCTTGGTCAGTATACTGTAGATAACAGGTCTATGTTATTTTGTATCTGTTGCCCTGTCTACTCTGCAGGGCAAATAGCGATGGAAGTCCATCCTATCCCTGGGTGCCCTCTGACATCCGTGAGAAGAACCCCCTTTGCGAGGATGGAAACGGGGAGGAGAGGGGAGGGGAGTGATGCTGTCAGGGACGCAACTTGACCCGGGGCCTTGTTGTGGCGCTGCTTTTCTGAGGGGGCCGCAGCACACTCTAATCACCCTGCCTCTCCACTTATCGAGCTGACAGCCATGGCGCCAGGCTGGAGAGAGGAGCAGAGCGAGCACTGTGTGAGGGAGGGAAGGTGGGAGAGAGGTTGAGAGGAAGGGAGGGAGAGGTTAGGCAGGGAAAGAGGGAGAGGGGAGAGAGAGAGAGGTGAGAGAGCGAGAGAGAGAGAGAGAGCGAGAGAGAGAGAGAAGTGAGAGAGTGAGAGAGAGAGGTGAGAGAGAGTGAGAGGGGAGAGAGAGAGAGGTGTGAGAGAGAGAGAGAGAGAGAGAGCGAGACAGAAAGAAAGAAACAGAAAAGGCTTCGCTATCTTCCTTTTATTCCTTCTCAGAAGCGATACCCCACAATCTTGTTTTTATTGATTGTGTTGGGAATGTTGGATTGCTGCTAATGGTCACCTTTCTTGCCTTTCTACCAGTGACGTCATTTCAGCTAAACATTTCAGCTTAACCTGTTCTCCAAAAAGCAAAAACAAGCAACATTTACTTCACCCATTATCACCTCTGCTGCTATAGCTTAATTTACCTCAGCTGATAGGCGACTTAACATTCTACAAACGCGCTCAGCACTGGGACTAGCCATAAGCGGTATACCACAGCCATCTTCCACCTCTGCACTGTTTTGAAAGAAAAGTTGGGCTGTTCCCTGCAGCTCGGTCGATGTGCTCTCAGCCACACCTCAGTGGTCTCAGCCAGCCAGGCAAATAGCCTTCCTGTCAGCTCTGAGCCGCCCACATGGTCCTAAAGCCATCCCTCTAATTCCACTAAACAGCATTGGCCTTTCAATCATGATTGCAATGATTTTAGTAGCCTATTTTACATTTTTGTGTTGTGCTAGGGCAAGCGGGGGGGGGGTGGCAACGTACGATCCGCAGGCCATATCCGGCCCACTGCCACTTCAGATCGGCCTGCGAGACAAAAAATAATAATTATTATAAAAATCCTTTTTCTCCCCACTTTCGTGATATCCAATTGGCAGTTGAGTCTTGTCCCATCGCTGCAACTCCCGTACGGACTCGGGAGAGGCGAAGGTTGAGAACTAAGCGTCCTCTGAAACACGACCCAGCCAAGCCGCACTGCTTCTTGACACAATGCCCACTTAATCCGGAAGCCAGCCGCACCAATGTGTTGGAGGAAACACTGTACACCTGGCGTCCCAATTGACGTCCCTGCTTTCTACTTCTCACTGCTACCACAGAACATTATTAAACAGCTGTTGTTAATTTTCCCATTATCTCACTTTCAATTGCCCCTAAAATACAGGGCCATTCTATCTTGGTTTTCTTTTTAACTTAATACAAGAAGTTACAGTGAACCAGAGTTCAATCCAAATAATATATATAATATATAATCAGGTCTATTACCAGGCTTGAAAAACCCCCATTGTGAAGTAATTCCTTCACAGACAGCTCAACTCTCTCTCTCTCTAACTCTCTCTCTCTCTCTAACTCTCTCTCTCTCTAACTCTCTCTCTCTCTAACTCTCTCTAACTCTCTAACTCTCTAACTCTCTCTCTCTCTCTCTCTCTCTCTCTCTCTCTCTCTCTCTCTCTCTCTCTCTCTCTCTCTCTCTCTCTATTCCACCCCCTCTCTCGTACTCTCTGACCCTCCCCTCTCTAACTCTCTCTCTCTCTCTCTCTCTCTCTCTCTCTCTCTCTCTCTCTCTCTCTCTCTCTCTCTCTCTCTCTCTCTCTCTCTCTCTCTATTCCACCCCCCTCTCTCGTACTCTCTGACCCTCCCCTCTCTAACTCTCTCTCTCTCTCTTTCTACCCTTCCTCCCTCCCTCCCTCTCTCTAGGAGCCCTCAGGTACTTATCTAATTAGCTGGGGGAAAGGCTAAATTATAGATGGCTCCCTAAATCATGCAGAGGGGGCCCTAATGTCTGCCATGTAAGGGAACACAGGAGGTATATGGGATCAGTGTGATAATGTGCCTCCCTAATTCTCGACATGTCAGGCACCATTATTCACCCAGGGGAGGACACGGGTCCAGAGCACTGGTAATATGGCACCCTTCCCCCCACCTCTGCACCCCTGCTTCCTCACCACTGACACTGTGGAAGAAAGAGGAGGAGGGGTATGTTCTTTTGGGTGATATTAGTGTGGGATTAGACAAAAGAGAGAGATGTTTGAGTATGAAAGACTGATAATTGAGTATGAAAGACTGATAATTGAGTATGAAAGACTGATAATTGATAATCGATTGGAACAGATGAAGAGGCAAAATTATATATATATATATATATATATACATATATATACTGTATATAGTTTACTGTATATTCACGTTTATTTATTGGTCTGAGATCCTTGGGGTATGAGCATCTATAAATCCCTGCGTTCCGTCATATTTATCTCCCTTGTCGCTTCATTGAAATTCACTCCGTGCCCCGGAATTTGATTAGACGAACATAAATCTTCCTGTATAGCCGGTGACCACCATTGCTACCCCATCGGTGGGATTTGACATCTGATGGCTGTTTCACCTCTCTCCTGCTATTCTCAGCAGCTGGAAACGATTTCATTTTCATCTTCGGGTTGTAAACACAGCGGACGCGGATGAAAAGTCAACACACACCAATTCCCCACATCTGCAATAGCTGCTGGGACTGAGGGAGTAGATCATTGTCCTACTATGGATAATATTTAACTAGCCCGGCGACCAAAACGCATCTGTATCGTCTTCCTTTGTTTACTGGTATTTGTCTATTTTCCTGCATTCTTAGAGTTCCGAAAGGATCTCCAACGGGGTCAATAGAGCTGCCCTAGTGACCCCTTTTTTTGGCAGCAGTGCATATTGAAGCTGGAAAGCAAAATAAATCTGGGTTTTATGTAACCACTTGGACTAATATTTGTGGACACTGACTCCTCCAAGCCTCCAGAACTGGAGTTTTCCTTCCCCATTAGTGCTCTAGGTATTCCTGATAGTGCTATTCATAGGCACTGATTCTCCTCGTGAAATATAAGATGAGAAAAGGCTCTGGGTTTATGGGATCCAGAGCCAAGCCTTCACATTTATTGTCATTTAGGATTATTTCTATTGAGGAAACACAGGACACCCCCGGAGATCAGATGGTTGGAGCCAGACAGCCAATAATGTTAACAGGATGGTCCATTGTACGGTGTGAGACGGGAATGTAAAGGCTTTTGGAAGACAAAACATAGGGAGAGACATGAAATGTGCTCCTTCAGGCAATGTCTCATCATTGGATTTCTAAAACTGCCACAGACACAGAAATAATAAAGGTATACTTCAAGCGTCAAGCATGTTGACTGGTTAATAGATTAGATACCAATGTCTTTTAGCAGAAAAAGTAACTGGAGAGACCCATGACTGAAAAAAAATCGAATAAAACTATACCAAGACAGGGGAGGGGGGGGGGGGGAAGAGGAGAGAGGAGATCCTTAACATTGTTAATCTGGTCCGCCGCTCCCCCCTCCCTTTCAATCAACAAATTACTTTTTTTGTTCAATTAACGATAACTCACGCTTAACTGAATAAAGTTTATTACACAATCAAAGCGGGTGAGTCGAAACAGAGAGGGGGGGGGGTGCTCCGGCAATGAGCTTAAATACTGCGAGTGGGTGCATTAGTGCATTAGCATTAGCAACTCCCATTGGGAGGGGGTGTCAAGCGGGATGATCCGGGTGACCCACCCCAGGCTTAGGGCGTGACGACTGGGGAAGGCAGGGGTTGTCGAGGGTGGTGGGCGCACGGGGGGGTGGATGTTGCTAAAGGGTGTCATGAATGTCATCGCATTGTCTGCCCTATATCCTTCCCTTCAGGCAACAGCTTGCATCACACCGATTAAGCCCCAACACACATACAGACAATACAACAACAGCATTTGGCCACGTTTTCTTCCATCCCAACCGTGGCAGGGATGGATATGATTGTGTGGATGCACACACTGTGCCACTGCCTAAGCTTTGGAAATGTGAAATATGGCACCGCAGAGCTATAAGTGGTTTTCATTTCAACAATAAGCCCGTCGCCGTTGACTCTGTCTGCATCGCCTCGTCTTTCTTTGTTCTGCTCCCCCCCTCTCTCTCTCACTCTCTCCCCTAACTGAAATGATTTATGCTTCCACAATTATTGGGTAATCTCCACTGTCATTACTCTTAACATCTGCTCTGTCACAATGCTAAGGGCTTTTGGCTGTGGTTGGCTATGGTTATTGTATGTGCTTACATCTGCATGATGGGGAGAGACATTTTCTCTCCCCTCAGTTGTGTGTTATATGAGTATGAATAGTAGGGGTCATTTGTTTGGGCTGGCTGTGGCAGTAGGCCACCGTTGGAGGGTTGGAGGGTTTTTAGAGGCGGAGTCATGGAGTTAGTGCAACACTGCATGGGAGAGGCGGAGTCATGGAATTAGTGCAACACTGCATGGGAACCTCTGGAGGTTCAAAAGGTCATTCGTTTGAAGACAATCGTGAGGGAAAGGTCAGTAAAGGTCAACAAGTGACAGGTCCTTCAATGGGGAAGATTAGGCAGAGTTTAACACTCACTTTTAGGGGGCAGTGTTATTGGTAGTGGCCCCACAGCTAATAGAGCAAATAGTATGATTATAGACAAAAAGCCGCACGCACGCACGCACACACACACCACACCACACGCACACACGCACACGCACGCACACACACACACACACACACACACACACACACACACACACACACACACACACACACACACACACACACACACACACACACACACACACACACACACACACACACACACACACACACACATAAACACACACAGCACTGAGGCAATAGACTGTCACATTCATTTGCCTTTGTATAGAATGCGAATGATGCCGTAAAAACCACAAAACAGTCAGTCTAACCTTTCCCCAATACTGAGATAAACTGTCAAAGATTTCCATCAGATTACCGGCTCTATTTTCCATTGTTTGTGTTGGCCCCCTCGTTTGCCTGTGCTATTTTCCCCTGCCTGCTGAGAAAAAGTATTCAAATAACCACAGACAGCTCTGTTCACAATGAATAAGCTTCTAATTTCCACCTTGATTCAACTTTCTTAGGTGGCCTATATGCCCTTCATTTAATAACAGAAGTAATTTGTTACTATTATATATGGGGTCATAACACACAGTCATAACATGTCATAATATGTCACAACAAGTGACATAACTTTTCATAACCTGTGATAATATGGTCATAAACACAGTCATTAAGCATACTGTATTTAGATATGTTGTGACATACACTGCGCTATTTTATGGCTGGTTATGACACATAATAGCGTTAAAACCCACAAAACCTACCACACAAGGCAAAACATTCCATTACACAATAGCCTACATGTCAACAGTATGTTTATGTTATATATATATATATATATATATATTTTTTTTAACTGACTATATTAAAATATCATTGTAATTGTGCACACATTGATGTCAGACATGCACCTACATCAATGCTCTGTTGCTGATGACTGGGATGTACGCAGAGGAGCAGGACAAGACACCCTCTATGTGACTGATGACTGATATAAATAAGGACATGTACGTGATAGGCCTATCTGGCTTATGTGATTATGATGGTCATAATGCTTCCAGACAGAGTACGTAAAACGTTTATTTTCCAAGTCCAAGTAAAGTGACACAGAATGGTCAAAATGCTTCGTGACTGTCACGCCCTGACCTTAGAGAGACGTTTTATTTCTCTATTTGGTTAGGTCAGGGTGTGATGTGGGGTGGGCATTCTATGTTTTGTTTTCTATGTTTCTTTATTTCTATGTTTTGGCCGGGTATGGTTCTCAATCAGGGACAGCTGTCTATCGTTGTCTCTGATTGGGAATCATACTTAGGTAGCCCTTTTTTCCCCTTCCTTTCAGTGTGAGTAGTTGACTTTGTTAGAGGCATTATAGCCAACGTTAAGCTTCACTGTCGTGTCCTGGTTTTGCTGGCTACATAAAAGGAATATGTACGCTCACCACGCTGCACTTTGGTCCATTTTTTACGACGCTAGTGACAGTGACAGTGTCAAAGTGTATTTTCTTAGTCTAAGTAATGTGAAACAGAATGGTCATAATTCTTCAAGAAAATTACTTCAAATATGATGAAAAAAACATGACTGTAAAATAATTCATTACAACAACAACAAAGGATTTAAGAAACAAACTTTCAAATGAAAGGAAACTTCTGGAAAAAACGAATTGGAATAAATGTGGGGTTTGTCACTCTTATGTAGGTGTCATAACCAGCCATAAAAAAAACGCAATGTCAGTACAGTTGTAAATATACGGGTCATGAGAATATATGTCATAACTTGTCTTGTGTCAAGTAAAGGGTTTACCATGGTGTTACTATATTACGATAGCATTAACAAAACCCACAAATAAATGACGCTTGTTTGACATTAAAGTACTTCTGAGTTTCTTCATAAGATAAGAGTTCCACATGATTCCCTGTCTCACAGTAACAACAAAACAAATCCCCAAGACTCTTTACTGAGACTCCTAAGACATTATTGTATTTTTTTAGAAACAAGGGCAATTTATTTTATGACATATACACACACTGTGCCACATCTTGCACACTCTGGTCCTGTGTCCATGCTGCTTTACATAGTGGACCCCAGTGGGACCAGGGGACATGGTGACACATAATGACACGGGTCCAGAGGGCTGTGTGATTGAGATGGACGACCTGTTTGTGTCATCCATTCTGTCAGTGTGATGGGGGAACACATTGTGACCCTGCTACTGGGACACAAGAGGCCAGGCTGGCAAAGAGATAAACGATGATTAAAGACACAGGGACTGAATGGGAAAACGTGGATTAATGAAGCACAAATGAAATTAATAACCATGCTATCCCAACAGAAAAAGGGGACGAAATGAGAATATGTCGAGGGGATATGGGACGAGGAGGCTTGTCTGGTTGTTTTGGTTTCAAGGTGACAGGGAACAAAAAGTTACGCCTCATAACCTAGATAGTGAGAGTGGTGGCACTACAATGTCATTTGCAGCATTATGTTTCTGTCTCGCACCAGATGCAATGATATATTTATCTCATGTCATTGCTTACATGCATGCATAAATAAGACCCTATAGATGCCAAAGTCTTGGTCATGATATGGTTTCAGTTTAAAAGAAAAAATGTTTACACTTTATTATGACGCTGTTAAGACATTTAGCTCAAACAAAGTGTTACCCGAGCTTTTCCATACCCCTTTATGTCGTGTGATCACTGCTCATAAAGTATTTGTGACACATTTATGTCGTGTTTATGTAGTTGTAGCTTGTTTAAACGTGAGTTTAAAAAGCCTTTTTGTTGTGTTTTTTTTAAATGTTTTTTTTTGAGGTATGATGAAACGCCAACCGCTTACTGTATGTTGCATTTCACAGTGTGAGAGGAAAACAGTTGCTGGAGGACGGGAACGACTTGTGCCACGTATTGATTGCACCACCTGCTTGTCATTCGCTGCTTCTTGCTGCCGTCGCTGTATTCCTCCTCACGCACCTGTACCGCGGCTCGGCTAATTAGCATTTCTACTCGTTAACTTTCCGCTCGTTCTGATGCAGCTGGAAATCAGTCATTAATGGGTGGGTGACCCCATAGTACCTCTTTAGTCCACCCTGGTTAGGTATGAAAGGAGCCTGCGGTCTGTTGTGTTGTGGTTATGGGTATTTCATGGGAGGAACTGTAAGATCACGAGACCAGATTGGAAAACCAAGGGCGCAACAGTGTCTTAAACATTGGGGTGGAGGGTTTGGGGGCCCTCCCCCAGATTTCTGGTGTGCTGATTTATTGCTAATTTCCTGCAATGGAATCAACTGTTGAAAACACATTGATCTGACTGAGAATTGTCGTCTCCTATTGTTTCACATGGAATGGGATGAGCTCCAGTTCTATTCAATGTAGAATACTGATATGTACAACCCCTGAAGACACCAGTTAGTTATAGGTTAATGAGGACATCATGGTAGGCTTAGGTCTTGTGTTCGTCTAATGATTTTGTGGATAAACAAGTACATTCTTCTGGATGATCTGACAAGAGAGTGCTAAAACGCATTTACTGAAAGCCCATCTAGCCACTTTGGAGCGGTTATTAATGTAAATGGTAATATGTTTTGATGATTCTGATTGCATTACAAAATGATCCTGTATTATTGCACAGTTGGCGTGTGATAGAGAGAGGGGGGAAAACAGAGAGGGAGATGAGATGTAGTGGTTCAGAGTGCATTTCTGTGAAAACAGGGGATCGGGGACTGTGCTTTACAGAGACATCAGCGGGGGGGTGATGAGTACATGCTAGTCCCCTTCACAGGAGAGATCGCTCCAACCCAAGTCACATGACAATGGAAGTGATGCAGATACCATTCTTTCAGGCCCCAGGTGGCTTTAGAGGAGCCCATTCCCCCCTAGAGGTGGCAGGTGTGGGCCAGACTCAAGGGTCCTACTGCAACAATGACAGGCAGATGAGTTCCACAAGCTGAGAGGGCCTGGAACCAACTAGGTGCTAACACTGGCATAAAATAGATAATAAAAAGAACTTCTCTTCGCCCTCATGGGATAGTTGTTTAGTGGGATATGAGACAATGCAGTTCTTACTGAATTGTTGAACAGGTGAGGTACTCAACATTGTCTCTGTCAACAACAGCATGAAGTGCCCAGCACCACTCTAAACAGCCCAGTGTTTTGGCCCAGTATACACATATACACCCATGCTGAGAGTGGAGAGTTTTTCCACTCACTTGTAGTGGACACACCGACACTGTTTCTATCCCAATTCTAGCCACTATTCCCCTACAACACACTCCTACGGTGTTTCAATGCAATGTGAGGGTTTAGTTCACAATGCTACTATAGTTCTGTGTTTTTTGGAGACTAGTCCTTGGGCTAAAATAGATCCTCATAAAATCAGAATTCAAATGACTATATTGTCACAATTTTGGGAACATCAACAGTGTGCAGGTCATTATAGTTGCGCTGGTTGGCGCAATGCTAAATTAAAATTTCTATGCCAATATGACATCTATGTCGATGAAAATTTGCAAATCAACTTGATTGGAGTTACACAACACTCTTAACGCCTCTCATCATGATCCGTCCGGTCATTACCGAGAACCACTATACCGGAATTTTGACAGGGTCGTTAGCATTAGGGTTGTCAGACAATTTTTTGCCCAAACCTAGCTCAAATTCTAGACATTTGATTAAAATGAGGCCACAGCATCCATAAAGTGACCATTAGACTGAGATCCATTTGGACTGAATAAGCTTGTAGGTGCAACCGTTTTTAAAAGTTAAATTCACAATTTATTTTTATTTGTATGATTTTTAAGTAATTCATTTTCATTTTATTGCATGACATAAGTATTTGATACATCATAAAAGCAGAACTTAATATTTGGTACAGAAACCTTTGTTTGCAATTACAGAGGTCATACGTTTCCTGTAGTTCTTGACCAGGTTTGCACACACTGCAGCAGGGATTTTGGCCCACTCCTCCATACAGACCTTCTCCAGATCCTTCAGGTTTCGGGGCTGTCGCTGGGCAATACTGACGTTCAGCTCCCTCCAAAGATTTTCTATTGGGTTCAGGTCTAGAGACTGGCTAGGCCACTCCAGGACCTTGAGATGCTTCTTACGGAGCCACTCCTTAGTTGCCCTTAGTTGCCCTGGCTGTGAGGGAAGGAGGTTGTTGGCCAAGATCTCGCGATACATGGCCCCGTTCATCCTCCCCTCAATATGATGCAGTCGTCCTGTCCCCTTTGCAGAAAAGCATCCCCAAAGAATGATGTTTCCACCTCCATGCTTCACGGTTGGGATGGTGTTCTTGGGGTTGTACTCATCCTTCTTCTTCCTCCAAACACGGCGAGTAGAGTTTAGACCAAAAAGCTCTATTTTTGTCTCATCAGACCACATTACCTTCTCCCATTGGTCATTGGCAAACTTCAGACGGGCCTGGACATGCGCTGGCTTGAGCAGGGGTACCTTGCGTGCCCTGCAGGATTTTAATCCGTGATGGCGTAGTGTGTTACTAATGGTTTTCTTTGAGACTGTGGTCCCAGCTCTCTTCAGGTCATTGACCAGGTCCTGCCGTGTAGTTCTGGGCTGATCCCTCACCTTCCTCATGATCTTTGATGCCCCACGAGGTGAGATATTGCATGGAGCCCAAGACCGAGGGTGATTGACCGTAATCCTGAACTTCCATTTTCCATTTTCTAATAATTGCGCCAAAAGTTGTTGCCTTCTCACCAAGCTGCTTGCCTGTTGTCCTGTAGCCCATCCCAGTCTTGTGCAGGTCTACAATTGTATCCCTGATGTCCTTACACAGCTCTCTGGACTTGGCCATTGTGGAGAGGTTGGAGTCTGTTTGATTGAGTGTGTGGACAGGTGTCTTATATACAGGTAACGAGTTCAAACAGGTGCAGTTAATACAGGTAATGAGTGGAGAACAGGAGGGAAGAACAGACAAACTAACAGGTCTGTGAGAACTGGAAATCTCACTGGTTGGTAGGTGATCAAATACTTATGTCATGCAATAAATTGCAAATGAATTACTTAAAAAACATACAATGTGATTTTCTGGATTTTGTTTTAGATACCGTCTCTCACAGTTGAAGTGTACCTATGATAAAAATTACAAACCTCTACATGCTTTGTAAGTGGGAAAACCTGCAAAATCGGCAGTGTATCAAATACTTGTTCTTCCCACTGTATATCCAAAATGTCAATTTATTTGGCGCGTTTGATCCAGAAAAAAACAGCTTCCAATTTGCGCAACGTCACTACAAAATATCTCAAATGTTACCTGTAAACTTTGCCAAAGCATTTCAAAATAATTTTTAAACGTTAATAATCGATCAAATTGAAGACGGGTCTATCTGTGTTCAATACAGGAAGACAACAAACCAATGCTACTTTTCAAGTTTTGCGCAGCTCTCAACAGTGTTACCCAGTTCCTAGATGGCCGTACTTCTTCATTGCACAAAGGAATAACCTCAACCAACTTCCAAAGACTGGTGACATCCAGTGGAATCGGTAGGAACTGCAAACAAGTGCCTAAGAAATATCGTTTCCCAATGAGAACTCACTGAACAGACAGAGACCTAAAGAATTCTGAATGGTTAATCCTCTGGGTTTTACATGCTACATAAGTTCTGTTATACTCACAGACATGATTCAAACAGTTTTAGAAACTTCAGAGTGTTTTCTATCCATATCTACTAATAATATGCTAATCTTATATTCTTGGCATGAGTAGCAGGAAGTTGAAATTGGGCACGCTATTTATCCAAATGTGAAAATGCTGCCCCCTATACCCCTGCCCCCTATACCCTGTGACTCTCAAACCCGGATCCGGGAGCGTAATCATCGCCTCAATCTAATTAGCATAACGCAGCGGACATAAATCTTCCTAGAAAATCTTCCTATTCATGAAAATCACAAATGAAATATATTGAGACACAGCTTAGCCTTTTGTTAATCACACTGTCATCTCAGATTTTCAAAATATGCTTTACAGCCAACGCTAGTCAAGCATTTGTGTAAGTTTATCATAGGCTAGCATAGCATGCCATGCTAGCAGCAGGCAACATTTTCACGAAAAGAAGAAAAGCAATCAAATTAAATAATTGACCTTTGAAGAACTTCGGATGTTTTCACTCAGGAGACTCCCAGTTTGATAGCAAATGTTCCTTTTTTCCAAAAATATGATTTTTGTAGGCGAAATAGCTCCCGTTTGTTCTTCACTTTTGGCTGAGAAATCGACCGGAAAATGTGGTCACTACAAGGCCAAACTTTTTTCCAAATTAGCTCCATAATATCGACAGAAACATGGCAAACGTGGTTTAGAATCAATCCTCAAGGTGTTTTTCACATATCTATTCGATAATATATCCGTCGGGACAATTGGTTTCTCATTAGAAGCGATTGGAATAATGGGTCTTTGCTAGGTAAAGCTCCACCTTATCACAGCTCACTGGTCACCATAACAACACCCACCCGTAGCACACACTCCAGCAGGTATATCTCACTGGTCATCCCCAAAGCCAACACCCACTTTGGCCACATTTCCTTCAAGTTCTCTGCTGCCAATGACTGGAACGAATTGCAAAAATCACTGAAATTGATGACTTATATCTCCCTCACTAACTTTAAGCATCAGCTGTCTGAGCAGCTTACCGATCGCTGCAGCTGTACATAGCCCATCTGTAAATAGCTCACCCAACTACCTACCTCATCCCCATATTGTTTTTATTTACTTGTTTTGCTCTTTTGCACACCAGTATTTCTACTTGCACATCATCATCTGCACATCTATCACTTCAGTGTTAATTTGCTAAATTGTAATTACTTCGCTACTATGGCCTATTTATTGCCTTAGCTCCTTACTCCATTTGCACACACTGTATATAGACTTTTTCTATTGTAATATATAATATAATAATAATAATATTGAATAATATTGAACTATTGTATTATTGACTGTATGTTTGTTTATCCTATGTGTAACTCTGTGTTGTTTTTTGTCGCACTGCTTTGCTTTATCTTGGCCAGGTCTCAGTGGTAAATGAGAACTTGTTCTCAACTGGCCTACCTGGTTAAATAAAGATGAAAGAATAAATAATAATATCGACATGTCTGTATACAGTTGTCGCAGTCACATTATAAACATTCTATTGTCGTCCAACATCAAACTTGTCATTGTCATTATGAAAAAGTATAAACACAAAAACGACAGGCTGCATGACATCAGCAGCCTGGTGGTCCAAAATAGCATGGCTGGTGTATTTTAACACCAATAAACCCATCCGTTTAAAAATGAATTTAGTATGTCAATCTAGCACATCAGGCAACTAAAAGCAACAATATTAGTAAACAGTATTAGCTTCCTAGCTAACGTTAACTCAGCTGGATAAGCAGTTCAAATAATGACCATATCATTTAGCTGACTATATCTTAACTTGAGCTATTTTGTTTTCATTATTACAGGAAAATAAACTCACAACAAGGCCATTATTTACAAGTTAATGTTGAGCTAATTACAGAAAATAACTAAATCAAAGCAGGGCATTCTACCTGAGAATATTTGAACTTGTACACTGTCTCATTGACCTAACGTTATATCCTAATTAGATTTTTGGTGCAGGTCATGCTTTTCTTCATATTACCATCTCTGGTAAACACACACTATATTAAATTAAATCAAAATGTATTTGTCAAAATCACAGGATACAGAAGGTGTAAACAATACAGTGAAACTAGCATTTCAAATGGCTCTGAGATAGGAATAATATTACCACACAGATCATACACACAATGTTAGCTAGCGAGCCAGCCAGCCATTTAACTTCAGCTAGCTCGCTAACAGTGTGCTTTAACTTGCAATAAAAATGACTTTCAGACTAAATCTGAAACGTGTAATATCTGAAAATATAGCTAGCTAGACTCTCGGATGAACTTCTTCTCCGTCTCTGGATGCCCCGGTTGCCCTTAGTTTGAAGATGTAATCTGGAGACAGGTGTTTTATACAACAGCCTTCTGTGTATTCTCTTTTCGACTCCCTCCACATACGTGCAATCAAATGCCTTAATTTTCGCCATCTGCTTAGCTATCATGCTCTGCTTCCACCGGGCATTCCACTGATTTCAAAACTCAGTCATCTCAGTCAAAGCTGCTTTTGAAAGAATTACCTACACACACTGAGCAGCTCATTTTATAGACAGAAGCATGCTACATGGCAGACCAATCCGAACTCGCGGTATGTCCAGCCCATCCATTTTGTCAGTCAATCATGGCTAGTGGGAAGGTTCCTGTATTTTTTCCATGGCTAAATCAACTAGGCTCGTAATTTAACCATTTTTTTTTTTCGTATTTTACAGATGGCATACAAGTTTGTTATTAAGTCACATGAAAGTTCACATATTCCAGAAGGCATTTCTGCCAAAAAACTAATTTCTGCCAAAAAAACAAGATGAAAAATCCCTTCAAATGCCTCTCCTGTGAAGTAGTGATGTGCGACATATGCCTAGTTTCCTGAAGTGATTCACTTATGATAGCCTATTTACAGCAGAATGTTTTTGTCTTTGTAACACAAACACTCCCATTCATTTTTAGTTGAAGCTGGCCATGTTGGTGCAATGTCCACATGTAGCCTAAACCTGTAGGGATAGCAGTTCTGGAATTTGTCCCCCAGGAAAGATCTAACAGCGGAATAAGGAGAGATGAGACAAAACTAGCCAGTTACAGACTATTGTGTTGACAGCTGAGTAGACTGAAGACCGGGGCATTCAACACAAAGTTGTTGATATAATTGCCACAAAAACATGTCTTTACATGAGATTCTAAAACCTGAAGTTGCAAGCTACTTTCGTTGCAAGGTGTTGTAGAACGAGTGTCTCATGAAACACATTCCAGACACGGGTAGTTCTTGCCACCTTGGCATAACTGTGAGTTGACAGAGGTATATCAGCTAGCTAGATAGGCTAGCCAGCTGGAGCTATCCCCAAGCTATGCTAGCTAGCTGCTGTCAGGTTGGCTAAACACAGGCTTTAGCCTACACATAGAGAACTAAATTAGCAGATTATCTTGAGATGGCAAGTGAGTCAGGAGAGAAGTCCTCAACTTCAAAACTTCTCTCCATAGCTACAGTAGCTTGATGGCCAGGATAGATGCCATTTATACATGTGAGAATGTGTGCTCATTTACTGTAGTTGTGCAGCTGTGTACAGTACAGCTAAAGGACTTAGAGCACATACAGTATCCAATGTCAGATTTGTAAATATGTATTCTTAAAAGAGTTTTGTACTTGTCTAATTGTAATTTGTCACAGTGTTTGTATCAGAAGTTACCAAAATTGCTATTGACGAGCCACAGGACTATGCAGGCTTTTTTTGTTCAAGCCCAGTGCTACCACACCTGATTCTACTACTGAGCTGTTCATCGAGACCTCAGCTGTTCATCGAGACCTTGAATAGAAGAAACATGTATGGTAGAACTGGCTCTTGAACAAGAAAGCCTGCATAACCCTGTAGCTCTTCAAGAGCAATTGTGGTCATCCCTGAATTATATGTAAAATGTTTACTATATCTGATGAATATATGTTTGATTGTATATTTTATATTTTGTAATAACTCATCATTATTTACAGGTAATGTAGTACTAGACCTTTCTTCAGTAAACTTTAAAGTACATGTTCATGTTAATAGTTAATGGGTACATCTTGATTATTTGTGCATTTCCCATGAGCTTTATCGATTGCTTTGTTTAAAAGTGATCAGGGAAAACATTTCCAGTTAATTCCATATTGGCTTAAATGTGTTACTGCTTTTTGGATTCCCTCTGGAAAATCAGCTGTTAATATTAAATAAATACTAATAAATACATTATTTCTGTTGCCATTTGTCATTATTGTGAACTTTTACTTAACTTCTATTGCGGTGTTTTGCTTTATTATAATGCTGTATAATAATGTTGCATAATCACCTTCCGGTGTAAAACCGTGGAAATTAGAAAATAAAAACAACATTTTAAGTGAGAGGTAGGCATTGGTCTGCGGCCGAAAAAAGAAAGGAAATTCAAATGAGCACCACAATGCCTACTCCACCCATGCTCTACCAAGGTTTTCCAGCACACAGCTTTGACCTACTACAGTAGCTATGTTGGTCTATTGTACTTCCCACATAGTGTAGGCTGGTTGCTTAGGACTCAAATGTTCTCAAACAGCCTAATTCATACTCTTCAGATGAATAATTTACTACAGTATCCTGCCATTAAAATGATGTGTGTATATATATATATATATATATATATATATATATATATATATAATTATATATTTATATATCACACTTTATGTATTTTTAGATATAGGCCTATTGTAAAATGTTATTATTATAGTGTCATCATCATCAAATACAAATACACACAACATTAAGCGACAGTTAATTGTTCATTGCTCAGCACAGCAATTGATAAAACAAGGACCATGTTTGAAAAACAAGTGGTTCTGAGCTTATGTCAATATTACACAGGTAAACTAACGGTTACAGAAATCAGGAAGGCAGACATGCTCTATAGACCTCTATATCTATATGAGTGACTGTGTTGAGCACACCGCCACTTGTTGTCATGTTGGGTACTTACTGACCAAAAAAGGTGTTGTGAAATTTACATCAATCCTTTTTCAATGACATGTATTGTTAAAATAAAGGTTTAAGCAAATACAGGCAGACTCCACAGTACTACAAGACAAAAAAGCTCACTCAATCAAGCCTGATGGTGTTCTAAGTATGAAAGCAAAGCTAGCTTTCATATAATAAAAATATACTGAAAAGGTAGTGGAATGGGGTAATGTCAGTGTGGGGTGGGAAGATTGCGATACATGACCTTGTATGCGGTACAAATCACATTATTGTCACGGCTGGCTGAAGGACTGGACCAAGGTGCAGCATGGTAAGCGTACATTTTCTCTTTATTTAAAATGACGCCGACAAAACAAAGAACACAACCAAACCGTGACGCTTTGGTCTATGTGCCCTGAACAAAGTCAAAGTTAAAGTTAAAGGGTACCTGAGTATGGTTCTCAATCAGAGACAACGATAGACAGCTGCCTCTGATTGAGAACCACACCCGGCCAAACACATAGAAATAGAAAAACATAGAACATAGACTGCCCACCCAAATCACACCCTGACCAAACCAAAATAGAGACATAAAACGCTCTCTACGGTCAGGGCGTGACAATTATTTTGGGAGCACCTCCTCTAAGAGCATTAATTGGGGTGTTTGAGAAGATTTGAATCCTAAGCAACCTGCCTACACGTTGTTGGAATCACAATAGACCGACATAGCTACTGTCGTAGGTCAAAGCTGTCTGCTGGAAAACCTTGGTAGAGCATGGGTGAAGTACGCATTCTGGTGCTCCTGAGGATTTCCTAGATTTTTTCGGCTTCAGACCAAAGCCTACTTCTCAATGAAAATATAAGGAGCTTGGTGTGGATGTATCACCGGAGGGTCTGGAGCGATGCCATCGGCTCGAAACATAAGAAAGCTAAATACCCTCGCATGGTAATCTTTAAGCTGTCAAACTATCAGACCAAAGTCAACATTCTGAAGGCACAGGGGGAATGGAGATCAAAATCTATGGTCAGTCCATTCGATTCGTCCAGCATCTGTCTGCTAAGCTAACGAAAAAAAATACAAGCAATTCATTCCGATCAGACAGTCACTGGAGGAAAAAGGGAATTAAGTATCAAATCTGATTCCCAGCAGTGCTGTGGGTATGTAAGGGAACACGTATGATGGAGTTTACAAGCGCCGATGAAGCCCTGAACAGGCTGCAGGAAACCTTTCCAGTTGAAAGAGAGCCGAGTGCCCCAAGGAGAGGCAGAAGCTGGAAAATAGACGAGCACACTAGGTTACATACAGTGATGCCCAGGATCATAAGTTGCGGGTGTATGTGTGGGTAATTGTCTGTGCATATCAATGGGAGAGTGAAGGAGGGTGAATATGAATGTGTAGGAGGGCGGAAGAGAATGGGTGTGTGGAGGCATAGAAAATATGTTGTGTGTGAATAAAGGAGAATGGATGAGTAAGTAGACATATAGAGGGGTGTAAATGTGTCTGAGAAGAATGGAGGGGGGGAAAAGACAGAGGTTGGGATAAATTTGGCCTGGGTGGGTAAGAGAGAGCAAGGATGGGAGGGGGTGATAAGCTTGGTGTTTGGGGGTGGGTCAAGCTTGGATTGGGTGGGCAAGGGTGAGCAAAGATGGGAGGTAGGGATGGATTTGGTTTTGTTTGGGAGAGAGAGAGAGAAGGAAGGACTTAAATATGCTAAAATGTAATTGTTATTTAAAAAAAAAAATGTATGACGTTGTAAAATGAATAAGAGTTCTGGACAGATTAGGAAAGGATGTCGAATCATTATTATTCCTTGTTTGTCATTACAACTCAGATTTAATGGTGGTTATGGTTGAGAAAGGAGAGGGGCTATATCCGGGGGATTGGGATGGGGTGACAGTCTCACTATACTTTAATTAAAAGGTAATACAAACAACCACAGTACTTAAGTGGCAGCATTTCTTCAAATGTATATTCAATGTATGTACGGTGTATTTTGGTACATGAAGAGAGGAGTCAGAGCTAAAAACAAAGTCCCAAAAAAAGCATAGCGCATTAGGTTCAAAGACGTACTTTGCTTTTTGTTATTTTTCATATTTTTTTTAAATGCCTGCTCAGCCCACATGGCCACACACTCAAAAGATATGTAATGTATACAATAACTATGTATGTATACTATGATCCTTCCATTCTATGGAATGCCCACTGCCCTCATATGACACGTCTGCTATAATGTTTTACTTGTATCTTCAAGGATAGACGGAACAGATAAAGTTAACTTTGGTTCTAGTCAAGTAAAGACCAAGTTCAACTGATCACATGGAATGTGCACAACCTCCATGATAAGGAAAAAAGGCATATGGTTCTCTAACACTTAAAGAGATTGTCAGCAAATGTGGTTTCTTGCAAGAGTTACATTTAGAAAAAGGAGAAATTGAACGTTTAAAGAGGAGCTGAGTTGGAGAGGCCTATGCGGCCACCTACTGTAGTAACAGAGGTGTAGGCATCCTGATAAATAAGAATACACCATTTCCCTTTTATCCCAATGCATGGACCAAGAAGGCCATTTTCTAATGTTGAATTGTACCTTACATAGTGAAAAATACATATTGATTTCATTGAATATCCCACCAGGGGCAAATATTGTGTTTTTAGATAGAATTCAAGCTATATTCGATCAGACAGGAATTAAGATATTAGCAGGTGACCTAAATCATACATTCGATAAGATTGACAGACATAGTAATAAAAAAGACACATTTAGGGAACCTCCAAAGTGGCTGAAAAATGTAATCTCTACGAACAATTTACAGGACACCTAGAGCTTACTGTTCCCAACTACAAAAGACAGTTCCTTTTTTTCTCAATTAAAGAAAAAACGATTAAAGAATTTACTACCCCATCGCAGCAACTCTGCATGGGACCCGAGTGAGGCAAAGGTCGAGAGCCAGCTGAAATTATTTAATGTAATAAAAAATATTGTATACATTTCCTAAGCAAAAATATACACAAATAATACATTATCTGACGAAATTGCTTTAGAAAGGTGCACAAGACAGGGATGTCCCCTCTCTCCCCTCCTGTTTACAATGGCAACTGAACCGCTTGCAGAAACAATTAGACAGGACCCAAATATAACAGGTATCTGTATTGGTAAACATGAATATAAACTAAACTTATTTGCAGATGATCTTCTGACATACCTGGCCAATATTGAAAACTCAATGACCCCTTTGCAAAAAATATTTTCAGAATACTCTAAAATCTCAGGATATAAAATGTATGTAAATGTACAGCAATATTTTAAGTGGACCTCAAAAAATATGAAACACTTAGGATGCTTAATAAGTGACAACAAATAACAAATATATAAAGATATCTTTGTTCCATTACTCAACAACATGAAAGCAGATCTTATTAAATTGCAAAATCTCTCTATAAATTGTACAGGTAGAAAAAACCTCTTTACAGTGGCATGGCTGCCAAAGTTTTTGTATTTAATTACCCCTTCGAAGACATTCTTTAAATAAGTATACTCGATCTTAACTTTATATGGGGAAACAAAAATCATAGAATAAAAAGGAAAGTTTGACATTTTCCTAAGTCTGAATAGTTATTTAAATGTGATATTTCCGTTTTTTTTTATACATTTCAAAACATTTCTAAAAAAACAGTTTTTGTTTTCGTCATTATTGGGTATTATGTGTAGATTGATGAGGGGAAAAAAACAATTTAATCATTTTTAGAATAAGGCTGTAATGTAACAAAATGTGGAAAAGGTCAAAGGGTCTGAACACTTTCCAAATGCACTGTATAGTTAAATGCACGAAAGAGCAACAATGGGTACATAATGAAGATGTGCATGCTCATCCCCAGAATCCTAAAGCTAAGAATATTAAGAACTTCAAAGTTAAGAAAGTTTAACACATTCTAAAATAACCAATATCACTCCTTAAAAACACAACCTTATGGAACCGTCCTTGGATAGCTTTTCAGAATTCACAGATGAATTGGGCCACATGGAAAACTAAAGGCATAGTAAATGACTTGG
Source organism: Oncorhynchus keta (assembly GCF_023373465.1). Classification (NCBI taxonomy): domain Eukaryota; kingdom Metazoa; phylum Chordata; class Actinopteri; order Salmoniformes; family Salmonidae; genus Oncorhynchus; species Oncorhynchus keta. Next base: position 40,618,873 of record NC_068455.1, read on the forward strand.
TAACAGGAAATACATGTATTTCCATGACAGGATTAAAAAGTCATTTTGGACTGACCAATGTAGATAGTTTCAAATACATGCAACTGAAAAGTTACATGTCATGAAATTTTGATTTGAAATCTTTTGGACATCAGAGCAATCTTGAGGGAATCTGATTTGAGTCAGAAAATGATGTTTATATGATAGGTAAGCTATATAAAACCTTGCAGAAAGCATATCCAACTGGCAATCTCTTAGAAAAAAATATGAACTATTGGAACCAAGTCTTAAAAATAACTGATGTTGGTACAAAATGAAGGGAAAGATGGAGCATAACGAATGAAATTACAGTTAACTAAAATGTATACTTAATCCAGTATAAACTAATATATAGAATGTATTACACAAGAGATAAAAAGCACATTCCACAGCACAACGACGGAGTCGTGTCTTAATAATGACTCAATAATCCGTGCTTTCCAGGAACACTATGAAGTCCAAAAGTTATGGGCGGAGCTAGAAAGTTGTCTGTCAGAAGTATTACAATGTAAACTAACTTTTAATCCGCCTGTGTGCATACTTCAAGACATGGCATATGGGGGGTGTAGTGCGATACCGAATGGGCTGGATGATTCTCTTCTCATCACTCATCTTGGAAAATCAATACGCCTTCATTAACCCAATGGAAAATTATTATTTGCTTTTGAAATATTGAAATGGGATGGGCGACCGAGAAAAACGAATTGCTACCATTTAAGGCTAAGTGGCAAACAATAATGCAGGCACGAGGGATGGGGGTATGAGTATGCGGGCCTGGGCAGGTGAGATGCAGTCATTGTTTGAGTGCATCTGTAAGTTGTTGTGCGTATGTATAAGTTTGTATCTGGAGGGAGGGGAAAAAAATGGAGAAAAAAACATTATAAAACGTAGTTTTGAGTTTTTTATAGAAATAGAAGAAGAACATCCTAGACATACAGTGTCCCTATGGTCCAGGTTCTGTTAATTCTCCTTTCTATTCATTATACCTTGTTTAACCAGCTCCTGACAATGCAGAGTTAAGACATTTAGGCTGAAACCAACAGAGCTGTGGGGCATTGTGTGGCTCAGTTCATCCCTTGGCTTAAGTGATGATATGTAGCTGTTAGCTAGAACCTCAATGTTGTTAACCATGGGAATGTGAGAGAAAAAGAGAAAGAGAGAAAAGAGAGAGAGAGGAAAAATAGAGAAAGGAAGAGAGGGAGAGAAACAGACAGAGAGAGATGAACTGGAGAAGTGTCCCCTGAGCAAGCTGGTCCAGGGGCTCTGTTCACAAACACAAACAGACCCCACAGAGCCCCAAGATAGCAAAACAATTAGACCCAACCAAACCACGAGAAAACAAAAAGATAATTACTTGACACATTGGAAAGAACTAACAAAAAAACACAGAAAACTAGAATGCTATTTGACCCTAAACAGAGACTACACAGTGGCAGAATACCTGACCAGTATGACTCCAAAATTAAGGAAAGCTTTGACTATGTACAGACTCAGTGAGCATAGCCTTGCTACTTTGAAAGGTTGCCGTAGGCAGACCTGGGCCTATTTGCACATCGTTATAACACTGCATATAGACATAATATAACATTTGAAATGTCTTTATTCTTTTGGAACTTGGTGAGCGTAATGTTTACCGTTCACTTTTTATTGTTGACTTTTTATGCCAATAAAAAATTCCAGCAATTGAATTGAATTGAATCGAGACAGAGAGAGAAAGAAAGAGCGAGAGAAAACGAGTCAATGACAGAAAGTGAGAAGTGACGGGATTGAACCGAACTCCCAGGTGGTGTCACCCCCCCCCTGGGGGAAAAAGCGTTGGTGGTAACAAAGACGTGACAGGAGCTGAAGCCTCTCCCATTGTCAGGTGTCTGTTAAAGTAAACCTGGGCCTTTGTCGCCCATCTGGTTCACTTCTGCCAACCGACTGAATGAATTATCCAGCTCTGATATGATTTTGGTACTCTTGAGAACCCGTTGAAGTACTTTGCATTGACAATTTGACCCCTGTATTACCTGTTTTGGGCAATTTAAACATTTACTCAGGGAATTGAAGTTTGTGCTTGTTTGCATGATTGTCATGGATATGTTTTGGCTCTTGTACGTGGATTGCTTTAGTTGCGTTGTTTATTAGATACTCATAGCTGGTTGATGTCAGGTGTAAACGAGAACAAAGGTGTTCTCCCCGCAACACGTTTGCCACCTCAGATAGCATGTTTAGCATGTTTCATGGATTTATTACAAAGACAGCGTTGTGTTTATCGTAGGCCTATACTGGTAAAGGGTGACCTTAGACCAGGGGTAGGCAACTAGATTCACTTGCGGGACGGATTTGGCCCACGGGCCACCTGATGCCAGCCCCTGGCTTACATCTTCCTCTCTCTTCCCACACCTGTCTCTGTTTATCAGCCTCCCTCAGTCTTCCTCAATCTGTAACAAGTGGAACTCAACCAGCATCTGTTTGCCTCTTGTTTTCTGTTTCCTTGATAGTTCCCCCGCCACCGCTGCCACCATTGGGATCTGAAGCAGGGAACGGGGGGGACGCGCCAGTGTCGCCCGAGCCTTTTGACCCACAATGCATTATTTCTCTCCCCCTGTCCTTTTGTTTGGTGGTTCATCGTTCCTGCAGCGTCCCTGCAATTTGAGTCATCGTCAACAAAACACTTTTTGTAGTTGAGGAAACCGTGGGGTTAAATGAAGCCATTTGGCGATAGACTTGAGCCGAGATGGAGCCAAGACTGGAATGGGTTGTGTAATGATGGGTTTCCCCCAGGTGTCTGTACTGCCATAGAGGAAATCATGATGGCCATTGCTGACTGCTGTTGTTGTAGTTCTGGGGCAGGAGATTTAGGTATCAGAAGCAACAAGCTCTCACAGTCCCACTGCAGAATTAAACTGTTATCCATGTTTCTCCAAACGTCAAATTTTGAAGTTGCGCCAAACATCAACTTTAGAAGGTTAAGGGTTAAGGTTTTGTATAGGGTTAAAACATTACGTTTAGGTACTCATTCAAATGGTTAAGGGTAAAGGTTTGGGATAGGGTAAAAAAAAAGTTTAAAAATAAACAAGTGTCTACCTCTGGGATCGAACACGAAACACTCTGATCCAGAGTCATGGGATGACGCCCGTCCAACACCCCGTCCACAACACCCTAGCTTATTTGACGGTAATAGCTCTCACTGTTGCCCCTAGTGGCCAGTTATTAAAGCATTTCCCAATGTCCTTGGGACATCGATAGACTGCCTGGTAAGAAGCAACCAGGCCAACCTTTTTCAGGCACACAGTCCTTGTACCTGTCGTGACATGTATGAGCAGGTGAGAGTCAGAGTGGGAGGATGAGGCAATGATTGGTGGTGAGATTCACTTGGACTGCTCAGGCCTATATCAGAGTTGGTTGTGATACTCAATTCTTTAGCAAACATATGACAAAATACACGTACATCTAAACTGTACATTCACACATATGCTACCATTTGCACACTGATAAAAATCTACATACAGGCCCACAAACATATGGAGAAGTTTTATCGCCCATTATAACACCCTATCTATATCCTTCTTTCTTCCCCTACTTTCCAATATGCAAGTCGTTTCTCGGTTTCTCTTTCTAGCCGGCTTTGGAGAAACAGTTTTTTTCCCCCTTCATTTGCAATTAAGAAATGTAAATGGAGCAGGTGCTGCTGGAGCCTATTGGAATGTGTATTTGTTTTACCTCGGGCCCCTTCAGATCCTCCTCTCTCTCACAACACGAGCCCAAAGAGGAGCTGTCACAGCCAGCCTCTCCAGCAGCAGCTTGTTGTTGTCACTGCAATCACACAAGTTCTTACAGGCTGAGCCAAGCAGCTCTGACAGCAGCCCACCAAGACACGCACATGCATGCAGAGAAGCACACGTGCCCTTGAGCACGCACGCACAATTGCGCGCACACACCCAAAACACAGCTTTGTTTTCGTGAATTTTCAGAACTTTTTGGGGAGTAAAAATGTATTCCCATTCAAAATCCTATTTTCCCTAACCCCAAACCCTTAACCCTAAACCTAACCCTAACTCCTAACCTTAACCCTAACCGTAACTCAAGTTGACACTCAACTTCTCTCCTCTCTTCACTGGCACACTCCATATGGACTTTTACCTAGAGTTGCCTGTGTAAAGTCACTTCACACACACCCAAGCTATTTAGCACCAGCTACGCCGTGTCTCAGTGGGTGCCTCCCAATAATATATCCTTTCTTAAGTGTACACTCGTTCACTACATCCAACAAATGTAAACGCATTGGGTTAGTGGGAGTTTCCACCATATCTTTATTCAAGTCACTCCCTTTCAAATCAGCGAAGTGAAGTGAACAAGTGCACACTTTGGGAGGAAGGACAGACAACTGGGACATAGCCAGCGTGTGCGAAGAAGAACGAACATAAGGCAGTCTCATCCATCCATCCATTTGGAACATTTCTGTTCTCGTAAGAGGACAGAATATAGTTTTACAATAATTGGATTATGCCAGCTCAGTCAACATTAAAAGGCAAATTGATTTAATAGATGCATCATTTCAATATTTGGACAGTCTGAATGTAACTTTTTAAAGACAATTGGAATATTTAGATGCCTGCTGGACTGTGTGTGAATTCTAATGTGTGCGTGTGTGTTTTCCTATTAGTGTGTGTGTGTGTGTGTTCCTATTAGTGTGTGCGTGTGTGTGTTCCTATTAGTGTGTGTGTATGTGTGTGCTTATTAGTGTGTGTGTGTGTTTTATTCCACTGGCAAGAGCCTTATTCCCACCAGCTGTCGGAATGCATAAAAACCAGCCTTGTTGTTAAGTCCGGGGCTTAAAACGCTGCCAAAAAGAAAGCTGGGCGAATAACAGCATTAATTCTGTGATTTGAGCCACCATTCAAACGCAAGTTTAAAAGTGCTTAAAACTAGCAGCTGGTGTCAACAAGGTAATAAAAGCTGGCGCAGGGGAGCGCTCTGCCTGATTAGCGCTGGAGAGTGGGACACCCGTGTTGCTTGAAACAGAAGTGAGGTGGGCACACAGGATACAGTACCTCGTTCAGGGCACCGCCAGCCATGCCAGTCTGCAGAAAGAGAGTGGGGAAAATGGGGATCAATAGAATATGGGAGGAGGGGAGTGAGGGATTAAGAGAAAAGGAGATAGAATGAGGAGAAAGCAAAGAGAGGGAAAGAGTGAAGAGAGGGGAGAGAGCTGGAGAATGAGAAAGAAAGAGAGGGAAAGATGGAAAAAAGAGAGTCATTTGGACTCTATGGGGGCATGTGCTTAATTCAGTCTTGTCTTTATTTTCCCTCTCTCCTTTCCCCAAACTTCATCAAAAGTTGGGACACAGTAGAGAATAGGGATACTGCAAGACGATATCGCCTAAGTCAAAGATGTCCAAGTCAAAGATGTCATCTATGACAGGTTGGAGTCATGGCAGAGGTGTAACAACTTTTCGCGCGCCGTACAGCGCCAACGGTTTCATATCCATTACCCATCCAGCAGTAGCTGACATGGGATTGAAAAATGACACGCTCGGCACTCTTTGGGTGCATTAGCTAACCTTAAACTCCACCTCGCTCTGCTCTTGGAGAGCCTCATCATCAGCAAGGTTGAGATTGCCATTAAAAAGTGAAGACTTGGTTGGACTTGCGCCACAATGTGCATTATGATACACGCCACTTCTCCACTCCCCATTAACTTGTCCTTCACGTTATGACTCTCTTAATGTTCTGCACGTCAATCGAGTCCTCTCCTCTTCCCTCTCTTAAAATCCCTGCCCCTTTCCAAAATCTCCCTTTGCACATTGAAGTGAACAGAATGTTTTACACCATTTCCAGGCTGTCAGTCAAAAGCGGAGGACAACTCCTCGTTGTCTCCAAGGTTAATGTGCTGAGAGACGCTGAGAGACTTATCCACCATATGGAAAGGTTCATCCAGGCACTGTTAAAGGTTGCACCCCATCCGCCTTCCCACACACTGTAGGATTGAGATAATAGCACTCATCGCCATGCAGTTTAAGCCACATATCTCCCCTACATTTCTAGTGCTAGTGCTAATCCTAAAATATTAAGGTCCGTGAACATTATTCCACCCCGGAAATTATCTTTCTGATGTGGGGAAAAGTACAGTTTCTTGTTTCCTACTCTCTCGCTCTCTTTCCCTTCTTCTTCTTGACAATATCCAGCCATTTGTTTCTCAGCGCAGGGCCATCTGTTACTAGGCAGGCTGGATGCTTGGTTAAAATATGTACGCTCTAATTAATTCAACCAAATTGTTTTAGAATAGATTAATACAATAATGGCAGCACACGAGAGGTTATTTCAAGTACACCTTTCAACTCATTTCATAAAAATCGACGGTTTGCGCTGTTTAGCCCGCTCGGTTACTGTTGCTTATTTACCAAGTACTGTGTCTAGCGGAGAGATAACGCCCTTGTGTTAGTTGGGTGGAGCGCTGCTGTCATTTTATCTGCTGTTTATTTTTTTTTTATTGTCTGACGGTGGCTGTGACCTTTGGGAGGTCAACGACTTGATGCTTTCAGCATTCAGACCTCTCTGAGTGTCACGGTGCAGTAAGCCGGGTTGAGTGTGGAGGTCATCCCTTTGTTCCCACTCGCAGGATATACTGTAGTTGCACCACAAGGCCCAATCACAGACTGTGCAGTGTAAGTGTAAGTGTAAAGTGGAGAAGGTCCTGATTTCCTTCACAAAAACCTCTCCACCGTCAAAGAGAATTGAACTGATGCTAGAAGCTTCCAAAAGTAGCTAAAATATGTTTTGATTCTTATGCCAAAGATCTACTGTTAAAAAGTTTGACCATGACGCTGTCATAGCAGGCCCAAGTGTAATGCGCTTATGACACCAAAAAAAGGGTATAGCATCACTCACCTAGATTTGGCTCCGTGGGGAAGTCACAGCACAGACACACTCAGAAGGCACTGAGCTGTTGTTCATCGAGAACAACACAACCTCACTCCTCTTCCCCAGAGAGGTAGCATTATAGATTTCCTGGTAGACAGAGATCTCTTCTCCTGTTCTTTTCCATTGCTTCAGTTCATTAGCGCAGTTGTGTCTGCGCAGGTATAAAATAGTCCCGCGTTCGTTCGGAGGCTTAGCCACACACATGCACGGACGCACAGAGACACGCACGCGCTCACACTCGGCGCATTTTTTTTTAAGACAAGGAATATGATAATGAACCTGGCTTGATAGAGTAATTAACTGGGCTAAATGAAAATCCCACGAGGTTCAGGGATGGTTAGCAGATGTTCTTTGAAATCCATTAAAGAGGAAACGTCTTCTGAGGGGAGGAGGAAGCAGGGAGAGAGGAAGGAGACTGTACATGTAACATTAGTGTTCATATAGTACAGTACATAAAGTGGAGTGTGTGGTCCTCTGTTGTGGCGGGAGCTGTTTATTTGACCTGCTGTCTTTGCAGCAGTGCATCGGGGTAACACGCTTCACAGGGTTTATGGGAGGAACAGAGTGGTGTTCCATGGCTGCATAAAAGACGACAATGGAACACAATGTCAAACTCCAGCAATAGACTCACACAGAGAAGAGCCATCTGCTTCGCTGTCTGAACTTTGGAACAAAGACACAAGGCTGTCAAAGGTTCCCCAAATAGGAGGAATGCATTCTGACTCACTCACACTGGGTTTGGGTCTAATTTACCAGTTATTATTGGATTTTCCCATGCAGACTGCAGACTGCAGGCCTCAACGTGTCTAACTCGGAATGGACAGAAATAGATTTAGACGGAACTGTGTGAGAGATGTTTCCTGTGAAATACTCAGAAATAGCTCTCAGAGACAATAAGCAATAGACAGAAACAGAGGTACTTGAAAGGTGTGTGTGTGTTTGTGTGTTTCAGTAATATAGGAGCACCTGTCAATAATGAGTGTGTTATCTGATTGGGCCATTATGTTGGCAGTACAGAAGGTGTCAGCCAGCTGCAGGAAGTTCAATAAGAGCTTCCTGTCCTGTTCCTGTCCTCCCACTCACTCACTGAATGGCTGCAGCATGCAGCCACCGCCCATGGTGCCTCTAGTCAGGGTGCATCACTAACGTACCGCCACTGCCTGGACACACCCCACAGAAAAACTCAACAAGCACACTTCACTTTAACACTCCACTCAAACACTTCACTTCAAATTACACTATTTAGGACCATAATCTGTATTTTTTTTCCCATAGATGGCATGTCACTCTTATTCAACTCTGACACTTACTCTACTCCGGAGCCGGCTGGTTTTTATGTTCAACCTGATAATTTATTTCACCCACCTGGTGTGCCAGGTCTAAATCAGCCCCGATATCCTGGGGGGGAATTAAAACCAGCAGCGGAACTGTATTCGACGTCCAGAGTTGAGTCTGAGGGTTTTAGAAGGTTCCTGACACCTTCTTTTAAAAATTGACTTGTTTTTGAGAAACTTAGCCCACCAGTAACTTGCTTCCTGAGCCTCAATCTGGAGTTCCAGAGCATCCAAAAACATGAACAAAGGCCCCAAAAAAAACACCCAAATAAGTCCTTTTATAAACGGCAAAGCTCTCACGAGCCTGTCCACAACAACGTGTCCACTGTAAACACAGAGTTGCCAGCTAGCTGCCGGTCGCTAATCTACCAACCAACCTACCTAATTATTTTTTTCTTTCAAACTACTACGCCGCCAACATGAACCATAATACACAGATGAGGATCTTCAACAGATGAAGGATGACTGGGAAAGGTGAGCGAGAGAGACGGAGCAGGTGGCAGGTACCCTAGTGGTTAGAGAGTTGGACTAGTAACTGAAAGGTTGCGATATCGAATCCTCGAGCTGACAAGGTAAAACTCTGTCGTGCTGCCCCTGAACAAGGCAGTTAACCCACTGCTCCTAGACCATCATTGAAAATAAGAATTTGTTCTTAACTGACTTGCCTAGTTAAATAAAAGTTTAAAAAAGGCAGAAGCTCAGCCAGATATAGTGCATTTGGAAAATGTTCTCATGAGGACCGCCACAGGAATGGAAGACCCAGTTACCTCTGCTGCAGAGGATAAGTTCATTAGAGTTACCAGTCTCAGAAATTTCAGCTCAAATAAATGCTTTGCAGAGTTCAAGTAACAGACACATCTCAACATCAACTTTTTAGAGATGACTGTGTGAATCAGGCCTTCATGGTCGAATTGCTGCAAAGAAAGCACTACTAAAGGACACCAATAAGAGGAAGAGACTTTCTTGGTCCAAGAAATACGAGCAATGGACATTAGACTGGTGGAGATCTGTCCTTTGGTCGGGAGTCCAAATTGAAGGTTTTTGGTTTCATCCGCAGTGTCTTTGTGAGACACGGTGTGGGTGAATTGATGATTTCCGCATGTATATTGCCCACCGTAAAGCACGGAGGAGTAAGTATTATAGTGTGGCGGTGCGTTGCTGGTGACACTGTCTGTGATTTATTTAGAAATCAAGGCACACTTAAGCAGCATGGCTAACACAGCATTCTGCAGCGATACACCATCCCATCTGGTTCAGGCTTAGTGGGACTATAATTTGTTTTTCAACAGGACAATGACCAAACACACCTCCAGGCTGAGTAAGGGCTATTTTTAAGGAGAGTGATGACCTGGCCTTCACAATCCCCCAACCTCAACCCAATTGAGATGGTTTGGGATGAGTCGGATCGCAGAGTGAAGGAAAAGCAACCAACGTATTCAGCATATGTGGGAACTCCTTCAAGATTGTTGGAAAAGCATTCCAGGTGAAGTTGGTTGAGAGAATGCCAAGAGTGAGCTAAACTGTCATCAAGGCAAAGGGTGGCTATTTGAAGTATCTCAAATGGGTAGGTGTAAAAAAAATAATATTTGACCGGTAGTGTATATAAGATCCCACAATTAGACAGTGCATATCAGAGTAAAACCAAGCCATGAGGTCAAAGGAATTGTTCGTAGAGCTCCGAGACAGCATTGTGTCGAGGTACAGTTCTAGCGAAGGGTGCCAAAACATGTCTGCAGCATTGAAGGTCCCCAAGAACACAGTGGTCTGTGTGGAAGAAGTTGGGAACCACCAAGACTCTTCCTAGGGCTGGCTGCCCGTCCAAATTGAGCAATTGGAGGAGAAGGGCCTTGGTCAAGGAGATGACCAAGAACCCGATGGGCACTCCTTACAGAGCTCCAGCATTCCTCTGTGGAGATGGGAGAAACTTCAAGAAGGACAACCATCTCTGCAGGACCCCACTCATCAGGCCTTTATTGTAGAGTGGCCAGACGGAAGCCACTCCTCAATAAAAGGCACATGACAGATCATGAGAAACAAGATTCTCTGTTCTGATGAAATCAAGATTGAACTATTTGATGTGAATGCCAAGCGTCATGCCTGGAGGATACCTGGCACCATCCCTACGGTGAAACATGGTAGTAGCAGCATCAGGCTGTGGGGATGTTTTTCAGAGTCAGGGACTGGGACTGGGAGACTAGTCAGGATCAAGGGAAAAATGAACAGAAAAAAGTACAGAGAGATCCTTGATGAAAACCTGCTCCAGAGTGCTCAGGAACTCAGACTGAGGCCATGACCCTAAAGCACACAGCCAAGACAACTCAGGAGTTGCTTCGGGAAAAGTCTCTGAATGTCCTTGAGTGGCCCAGCCAGAGCCCGGACTTGAACCCTGTCGAACATCTCTGGAAAGACTGAAATTAACTGTGTAGCAACGCTCCCCATCCAATTTGACAGAGCTTGAGAGGATCTGCAGAGAAGAATGGGAGAATCTTCCCCAGCACACGTGTGCCAAGCTTGTTGCGTCATACACCAAGAAGACTCGAGACTGTAATCGCTGCCAAAGGTGCTTCAACAAAGTACTGAGTAAAGGGTCTGAATACTTATGTAAAAGTGACATTTCAGTTTATTTGTAATACATTTGCAAACATTTCTAAAAACCTGTTTTTGCTTTGTCTTTATGGGAGATGGTGTGTAGATTGAAGAGAAAAAATTCAATCAATTTTAAATAAGACTGTAACGTAACAAAATGTGGAAAAAGTCAAGGGTTGTGAGTACTTTCCCAATGCACTGAATTCAACCAGCAGCTGAGGCCCGACTCAAGACATCTGGGAGCTGGTGGTGTACCTGTGGGCAATGCCAAAGATGCCAACTGAAGACAAGTGTCTTTGCTGCGTAGGGTGGGACCTGCCTGTGCCAGCCTTGGGAAATCTCTAATTGTCTGGCAACGAGACAACGTTGAACCGCGAGCCCACAATGACTTTCCATGCTTAATAAACCCAGCAGTTGTAGAAACTTTTTTCCATGTGCCAAAAATAAACTGGATGAAAAGACCTAGGCCAGAGAGACCTAATGGCCAGCTGTCAATAAACTAAGTACTAGTTTGTGTGTGATGAAAAGACTTCCCAGCCTTACGGTATTCATAGGCTTTGTCATATATGTCATCAGTCACCCATATGTTCATCAGTAGGCCTACCTGGTGTCATTCTGCTTGCACACAGCGAGCTGACATGTTTTTTGTTTTTATTTTCTAGAATATATAGACTTGTAGCTTACAGAGCGGTCTTGGAATGGGTATGGAAAGGCAAACGACTTGGGCGTGGTAAGGAGAGTTGTAGACTCGAGCCACATGACTTGGACTCGGGTCTGACTCGAGCCAGAGGCAGTAGCCGCAGCATCGCCCTTGCAAAATAACCTGCAACAGGTTGGCTAGTGAAACTCACACTCGGCACTCTGGTTGGACCAGCAAACTGTCAATCAACACGTGCCGGTTGAGCTAGCGAACAGATTGCTGATTTGCTGTACAGCTATAGGATCGATCGGGTGCAGCGCAAATATCAAATTGTAGGAAGAGAGGATTGTCATAATAAATAGATATGCAGCTCCAAAAATGGGTTGGTGATCAAGAATATTAACTGTTTTTGCAAGCTCACCATCAGTGGGGCAACAATTACTAGCATAGGCCTTCTGGTATTTTGGTATGTAACAATTGCTTGTAATGTATAATTTACTTGAAGCTTACATTTGGAATTGGTTGTTAAAACGAATTATTACTGTGGCGAAGAAGCACCATAGGCACAGCTCTTCACATGCGCTCACCAACCTCCTGCCATTGGAAGGTGCTTTTTTTCTCTCTCTCTCTTGTTGAAATGTTTGCTGTTGCTTTCACATGTTTAAATGCATAGACCCTATGTGGTAAATCTATATTCCATCCAAATACCACGATAATTGCTAGCCTTTCATCATTCCATCCCCGTACCGTTTATTGCAAAACGTAGGCATTTCTGTTTGATGTTCGATAGGCCTACGACACATTTCCATCTCGCCAACCATTTTGTTACCCTGTTCTGAGTGGGCGCGATGTTTATAATGCACAGCGTTCGTAAGACTTATGAGGTAAAAGTTATGTTTATTGCATTAAAATGTATGGTTTACTTTGTTCGTATTTCCAGGGTTATGTCAGAGTTCCTATGTGTCATATTTGTTGTGCTTAACAGGAGTGCACGCGCGCCTCAGTGCCCATAGAAATAATCTACGTGGTCTGCACTTCACGCCTTGGCGTCAGAACGTTGAATAAGAGACAAATATTATTCCATGTACATGTATGCATGGTGTTGAAATATCATTAATAATCATTAGGTCTGATTAAGACGAATGTACCAATGTAACAACGGATGTGGAAATGGCCTTTTACATTGTAGAACCATTTTATTGGTTGTAATTGCCAATTGGATAATTGTATGATCCTGGGGGTGAGGTGTTTATATTATGTGTGAGTTCCTGTTAAACAGATTCCATTTGGTTTCTCAAGGGGAGGCTTTGCAGGCTTTCCGTCTACCTGTGTCCGATCAGATAGGACAGGTTCAGCCTCATACAGAGGCTATTTCTTTTGGGCTATGGCCTGTGTATAGTTGGTAAATCTTCATGTATATTTTGGCTGATATGGTGCTTGTACCATTGGATCACCAAGACCAAGACCTGTAAATAAATGAACTCTTGAGCACGGTCAATCTGCCTTGCCTTCTGCTGATTTCATGCCCTTATGACTGAGGTCCCGATTTTACAATTACATAGGCTAATCAAAATGTGTTTTAGACAAAATAATGAAAAGAGCTGTCTGGTAGCCTCAATAAATAGACAAAGATTTGTAGTTGAACACGTCGTTGCATGTATAGATTTTGTTTTTACTTGACTTGAGACTTGACTTGGAAACTTGTGACTCGACTTGACTTGCTCTTAGAGCGCCAGACTTGGACTTGACTAGAGTCTTTCACTTGGGGACTCAACTCGAGACTCAAACCTTGTGACTTGAGGCTTGCTTGCGGCTCGAATAATCGCGACTTGATCCCATATTGACAGTATCCGTAGAAAATCCCCTCTGAACCCTCTCTCTGACCCTTGGAGATTCTCAGGCTGCATCAAGTAGGTTTACCATCCCCGACCAGAGTCTGACTATTGTCTTGCAGTAGAGGGCAATTCACACTTCTGTTGTTAGGGAGGTTTACTAGGGAGCCTTCTGAGAAAGTCCCAGAGAGAGAGTCACAAGGTCTCCCCAACTCTCAGGGTCAGAGAGAGGGTTCAGAGGGGATCTTCTACAGTATCACTGCAGTACAGTAGCATGGGCTAGCTAGATGGTGGTTGGTAGGATAAAGTGACTGGATTTGAACATATACGTATAGTAATAATGCTTACAGTAGGTTGGATGGGTACATTGTGGTTGAATGAGGTTAGAGGGAGAATTTTAACTTTAATTTAACCAGGCAAGTCGGTTAAGATCAAATTCTTATTTACAATGACGGCCTACCCCGGCCAAACCCTCCCCTAACCCGGACGATGCTGCCCTATATACATAGACTTGAAATCACTGGCCACTTTAATTATGGAACATTAGTCACTTTAATAATGTTTACATATTTTTGCTTTACTCATTTCATATCTATATACTGTATTCTATTCTACTGTATTTTAGTCAATGCCACTCCAGCATTGCTCGTCCTAATATTTATATATTTCTTAATTCCATTCTTTAACTTTTAGGTTTGTGTGTATTGTGTGTTTTGTTGTGAACTGTTAGAAATTACTGCACTGTTGGAGCTAGAAACACAAGCATTTCGCTACACGCACAATAGCATCTTCTAAATGTGTATGTGACAACTAAAATTAGATTTGATGAAAATTGTGCACTGCCCTATGGGACCGATCACGGCTGGTTGTGATACAGCCCGGGATTGAACCCTGGTCTGTAGTGATGGCCAAGATAGGCAGCACCAAGTCATTACACAATTACAGACATACAACATGAAACACTATAAGTAATCTAGTAAAAACCATAGAAATCACAGGAGTATAACAAAATCGTAAAACAGCAAATTAAAAACATTGACAGGTCAAGGAATCAGCCTCATAAAGTCCTGCGAACAAAGAGAGTATCCAACACATTTCTGAAGAATAAAAATGGCCAAATAAAATGGTAGTAAACCGAAAATGTCTTTGATCTACAGTGGTAAGGGGATCTGTGTGCAGCTCCAATCTCGGCCTTGTCTGGTCTTGGAACACTGGTTGTGTTCTTGGGTGGTTGTCTTGGAAGTTGTACATAGTGTCACAGATCCACCCGGTACTGCTGCTCATTCTGTTCACCAGTTCCAGAGCAGAGGTCTACGTCACCGGCTTTCTAGGCTTCTCTGAACGGGATTCATTATCATCAACCCCAGACTGTCTTGTCTGATTACACAGCACAATTACAAGTGGCACGAAAGCCAAAACAACATGGCACAGGTCCTCACCGACCAACGGACATTGTACCAATAATCGACAGGACACTGGTAAACCAAGGGCACACTTACACAATTACTAATCACTGGGAATAGGGGCCAGATGTGCGTATTGAAAGTTCCGGAGGGATCCGTGATACATGGGAGAGCGGGTCCTTGTGTCTTTTCAGTACATGCTCTACCAGGTCCAATCAGAAGGTCTGTTTTGTTGGCTCGTAAAATGTATCATTACTTTGTAATTTTTTATACCCCTTTTTCGTGGTATCCAATTGATAGTTACGGTCTTGTCTCATCGCTGCAACTCCCGTATGTACTCGGGAGAGGCGAAGGTTGAGAGCCGTGCGTCCTCCAAAATACCACCCAACCAAGCTGCACTGCTTCTTGACACAATGCCCGCTTAACCCGGAAGCCAGCCGCACCAATGTGTCGGAGGAACCCCTGGCGACCATGTCAGCATGCTTGTGCCCAGCCCGCCACAGGAGTCGCTAGAGTACGATTGGACAAGGACATCCCTGCCGGCCAAACCCTCCCCTAACCCGGACGATGCTGGGCCAATTGTGCGCCACCCCAAGGGTCTCCTAGTCACGGCCACCTGCAACAGAGCCTGGACTCGAACCACTGCGATGCAGTGCCGTAGACAACTGCGCCACTCGGGAGGTCTGGCTCCTACATTTTCTTAGCAACCCATGCTTTGTTTTTTTGTGTGGAAAACCATACTGTATCTGGGTTGGGTGAAGAGAAATTTAACACCAATTAGCAATTTTTGCACTTTTGCATAAGATTTACATACTAAATCTGCCTGGTGTCTACCCTTCCTGAAAATAAAATTACAAGGTATGCACATTGACATTAACAAGCATTACTGGGAAAACAGGGAAATTGTGTAACTTCCGCAAGCCTACAAAGATGTGAAAACAATGATAATGGGATTAGCTTCTCCCCAGCCCTAGACAATATGTCTCCAGTCACCATGGCTCTTTATAGAATTCATGACCTGTCCATTGCAAAGCCATCCCATTTTACCTGGCAGGTGTTTTTCTTCGTCTGGGGCTACAACATGTTGGGGGTACTCGAGAACCAGAGTTGGGAAACACTGATCTATGGTGTGATTCTAACACATGTTGAAATCCGAAAAGCTTGTAAGGGTACAATGTAATCCATTCACTTGTGCTGCAACTTAATGGGTTGGTTCTGGCTGACTTGGAGCAGTGGCCAATTCACTTGTGGTTTCCTGTGACAGACAAAATAATACATAAGCAACAAGGCAACAATGCCAAATCAGTCTTTTATACGTGTAAGCGAAAAGCATTATTGATGATTGTTTTGATAAGCAGTGTGCATATTCTTATTTCTGATAACATTTTTTTTTTACCATTGCTCTTGCCCAGGTGGTAAAGCGTAAAGCACGGTAGACCCCTGAGGTGGAACTCATTGTGCATGGGTTTGCATGCTCTGGAGTGGAGAGCAACAATCTAAGTTTTGTGATATCTACAGACTCCGATGATGCAGTTGTTCCATGGGTTCCAGGTTTTCTTTCGCTTGGAGTTAGGCGAGGAGTCGATTGTGGTACATTGGAAGTCTCAGCAGCCATGGGCAATCCACTCGTTTCTGTGCCACCACCGACATCAGCCTTCATAACATAGATAAATGGGAAAGTTTCAAAGACAACTGGCCAGGGTCTCACACTATTATCTATTCTACAATTTAGCCTAACGATTAATGGAACCATGGCTTCACTATATGATACAGTGGACATCCGAATTCCACTGTCATCCTACCTCCAGCTCACGTTGTTCAAGTTAGGGGCGTTTTCACATGTGACATTCGGTTGGTGAGCATTGGTGAGAATCCAACAAAACACAATTTGCATTCAAAGACCTGGACATAACCGTTTCAGGATTTGCGAGATGCACATTCTACAAGACATTAGCAAGCTGGCTTGTTTACAATGGACAAAAAGACTCACCTGGGTACGATATTGCGTGTCACTCAAGTTTTCTTTTTAGCCCCTTTTCGTGGTATCCAATTGTTCTACTATCTTGTCTCATCGCTACAACTCCCATATGGGCTCGGGAGAGACGAAGGTTGAAAGACATGCGTCCTCCGATACACAACCCAACCAAGCCGCACTGCTTCTTATCACAGCGCGCTTCCAACCCGGAAGCCAGCCACACCAATGTGTCGAAGGAAACACCATGCACCTGGCAACCTTGGTTAGCGCGCACTGCGCCCAGCCTACCACAGGAGTCGCTGCTGTGCGATGAGACAAGGATATCCCTACCGGCCAAGCCCTCCATAACCCGGACGATGCTAGGCCAATTGTGGGGCACGGACCTCCCGGTCGCGGCCGGTTACGACAGAGCCTGGGCGCGAACCGAGGGTCTCTGGTGGCACAGCTGGCGCTGCAGTACAGCACCCTTAACTTAAAAAAAGGTGAAATTGCAACAAAAACAAAAACTATCTGGAACCTTCTATGACATTTACCTAAAAATAAACATTGGAGACATTTGTGGACCAGGCTTGAAATTGAACCTCCAATTACCTTACATTCCATCTAACACAAACTACAAAGTTCTCTCTCTCTCTCTCTCTCTCTCTCTCTCTCTCTCTCTCTCTCACACACTCTCTCACACTCTCTCTCACTCTCTCTCTCACACTCTCTCTCACACTCTCTCTCTCTCTCTCTCTCTCTCTCTCTCTCTCTCTCTCTCTCTCTCTCTCTCAGCATTTTATCTGCTATGAAAATGAAAATGTTTTGCTATGTGGACTGTAGAATAATTACATGAAAAGATGTCGCCAAATGGATGGAAATATAGCTACGCGCGCACACGCACACACACACACACACACACACACACACACACACACACACACACACACACACACACACACACACACACACACACACACACACACACACACACACACACACACACACACACACACACACACACACACACACACACACACACACACACACACACACCAATTTTTGGGTGCCATATTATGACATGCTATAATATGTTCCAGAGGAGTGCACTGCTAGCCTCTGCCAAATGTCTCTGTTTACATTATGAGTGAAGAATGCAAGTACATGGACCTAATGCTCTAACATGAGAGGTTACAACTGATATCAAGCCATAACATTATGCATCTGCTTTTCCTGACAAGGACATTTTTGAAGTGCAATGAAATATTACTCTGTTCAATAAATCTCTACACATAACGTGAAATATGTTAACATTTTGACATATCCCTATCTGTAACACCACCTACAGGTGTTGTATCTTCATTTTAGCCAGTTTGCTACAGCAGGAAAATGATCCTGCAGCTACAGGAAATGTGAATTATTATGTGAATTATAATTAATTCATTGCCATTTTTTGTAGGAGTTGATACATTGTTTCATAAGGGAAAATCAAAGTGGAAATTACAAACTTCAGAAGCCTTTTAAAACCTCAAATACACTACAAGTTTACATTTCCTGCACTGCAGGTTCAGTTCTACAGCAACAGGGTGATCAAATTAAGATCCTACAGTGGTAGGAGGAAAAACAGAACCAAAATGAGTTACAGTTGTGGTCCTATCTACCATAAACAGTGTACTCTCTAGTGTCGATAAAATACAACAGTTGTGTGTGGACGTGCAGTATCACACCACACAACTGCCTGTCTTCCTCTTTACTGATAAGTTGATATACAGCATCTGACTGGGCCTTCTTAGTAACTTCTCTGTATAGTGTATCGAGAAGAGGGAAGTTCTAAATCACTGGTTTGGTTCAGATACAGTATAGTGGCAGTTGGTTCACAGTGGTCCAGGGTTTCCTGCTGTTTGGACCCAGCTACCCCCGGAGTTAGTGGTTAGCTAGCCTAGCGGTTAGCTGTCGGGACCAGCTCCACAGAGTTAGCGGTTAGCCTAGAGGTTAGCGCTTAGGACCAGCATTCCTCAAAACACACCCTATGATTTATTAGTCTAACACCCACAGAACCCTCAGAGGCATATGGTGCCGTCTTCCCACTGGAACACACACCTCGGTAGAGGATGAAAGGAGAGGCGAGGATCTGCCTCGTAGACAGAGATCTGGTGATCTCACAGTTTGTCATCCACCATCGGGATACACTGGAAGCACATCTGTGATTCTGTTTTCTTGATCCGTTTTATTGAGAGAGGCAAAGCCCTGTCAAGTATATGCCAATCATATGCCGCTCTGTCAACAATGGTACCTAGGTACCAATAAGAAATAAGAGATTGGAGTTGTATTCCATTTTCTCCAAATGATCAAATCTAGTACATGTGAGAGCTTACCGAGTCAGAAGCGGAGCCTTTTACTCACTGTGTAACGTTTTTTTGGTTTGGTTGGTGCACATGTACGGCTGCCATGGAAACCTTTATAATAGTAGTCCATTAAGAATCCCCATGGGGACCGGGTTCTCTAACCATGCTCAATAACCTGACCCTTCACTCCCACACACACACACACACACACACACACACACACACACACACACACACACACACACACACACACACACACACACACACACACACACACACACACACACACACACACACACACACACGCACACACACAGAGAGATGCTGGAGTCATAGCAACATATATCCTCTCACAACAATTAGGTTTTGTGAAACATAACCAAATGGGGACCAAACCCAACAGGAACCTTATACAACAGTTGGCAGAACCTTCAGTGTTGGGCGGTATCTCCAAAGTTAATCTGTCCCAGCTGAAAAAAAAGTCACTCAATCCTGGTTAACCATTGAGATACAAAATGAATCATTCTCAGGAGCAACATGAGAATTTCATGACCCCACCCCCCATCTCCCTCCTTTACTCCTCCTCCCTTCACTCCCTCCTTCCAATCCCTCCTTCTTCATGCCACTGGTCTTAGTTCATCACATACTTGTCGACACTCTTTCTGCTGCGGCGTTGACAAAGCCCGTCTTTCATTTCCTCCCCAGCCTGCTAGTGGGAAACAGCGCTGTCGCAAGCGCCCAGGAGCACCATCTGCCACGGCCCTTTAGAGCAGATGATAAAGTTAGCATCTTCCCACACCCTCCTCCTCATCACACACACGCACACATGAACACACACACACACACACACACACACACACACACACACACACACACACACACACACACACACACACACACACACACACACACACACACACACACACACACACACACACACACACCCCAGTGGAGGCTACTCAGAGGAGGAAGGGGAGGACCATCCTCTTCACTGAATTTCATAAAAGTTATCATTTTTAGAATACAGCCAATGTTCCCTCTAATTTTGGGTGGGCACTGATCACATTTTGGGTCTTGTGAGTGGATACTTGAATGTTGTGAGAATTGTGTGCAACTTCCGGCATGCTTTTAGAGTGAATGCATAGTGACCGACCGCCTTGATTTGGTCCTATGTAGCAAAATTTGAAATTGTGTTTTTTTACATTGGATAAAAGCAGAGACACAGAGCTACAAAATGCTATATCATACACTGCATTAGATGAACAATGGGAAATTAATTCTGCTTTGAAAGTTAAAACACTTGTAACCTCACTTTTGAGAAAATGGCCTTTGAATTTTTTGGCAAGTACCTACTGTAGAGCTCTTCTTTGTCTACACCCATTCATCATCGTTCACACCCTCTTAAGCTTTAGCCCCACCCACCTCTTTAAGGGTTGATCCTAAGCATTCTGTCCTAACAACAGCAGTCAAGCACCCAAGCTAACTGGCTAACGTTGGCTAGCTGGCATGCTACTTCCAGACACAAATGAGAGAACAGCTCACTCTGACCATTTTACTCTCCCTAGCAGAGCTGGTTAGGCTGTTTTTATGTTATCCAGATCGTTGATGACTGCAACTGTGCTACTTGCAAAATGTTCAGTTTTTTTGCCAACGTTTACTGACACTGGCCATATTCAACTGGTGTTGAGCGTTTGTAAATTCGTCAGTTATTCGTCAGATAGCCAGAGCGAATTTACCAGCCATGTCTATCAACAGTGACATTCTATTGAAATGGTTACTTGCATAGTGGAGTCTTTTGTTAAGACATGTAGCTAGCCACCTAGTTAAACAATGAAACATAATCCCAACTCATGACATTACTACCCTGCATGAATCTGCAGGAAGCTAACCAACCAGGTTCAATGTTAGCTAGCTAACATTAGGCTACAACTATCAAAGCAAATGGCTCTGAGAAATTAATAATAAGATCATACACGTAATATTAGTTAGTGAGCCAGCCAATTAACATGACCTAGCTAGCTAACAGTACACTTTAACTTGAAATTAAAACGACCTTCTGTTAAAATTAGAAACCTGTAATATCTGAAAATGTAGCTAGCTAGACCAGCGGTCCCCAACCACCAGTACCGGTCCGCAGCACATTCGTTACCGGGCCGAACGGAAAGGATAAATATATATATATTTTAAATCTGTAAAATAAAATAATAATTATATACAATTATAGGCTATTTGTGCAGTAATTACCTTGAACATGGTGCAGTCTGTTGGTCCTTTTCTCACCACTCACAACAGTTTACAGATTTTGAACTTGAGTAATGCACACGCCACGAGTTCATCACGGTCTGCGTGAGCTGTGCTGCCCGCCAACTCTGTACAGGCTAGCTACGTTAGCTGACATGAATAATAACAAACATCACTGGAGAGCTCCTTTAAAGGGGTAAGGGAGATGAAAGGCCCAATGACGATGTCTATAATGCAGAGACAGCAGAGCCCGAGACTGCAAAAAAAAGGAAGCCTCATTCAATAGAAAATATGATGAGTCCTACCTAAAATATGGCTTTATTGTGACAGGTGACTTGCATGCTCCAAGCCCTCTGTGCGTAGTATGTCGAGATCTAAGAAACGAGGCAATGAAGCCCTCATAACTGCTTCGGGCGCATTGAATCCAAGCACCCTGCATTTAAAGGCAAACCTGATGAATTCTTTGACTGAATAAACATGAACAAGAAGGACAGAAGCAAGTCTGTGAGCAGCATACTTAGTGACTAGCCATATTGCTAAGGCCAAGAAGCTTTTCACTATTGGCAAGGAGTTGATTCTCCCTGCTGCTAAGGATATTTTCTGTGAACTTTTAGGAGAGGCTGCAGCTAAAAAGTTAGCACAGGTTCTTCTTTCAGCTACCACTTTCACTAGGCTAATTGATGAAATAGTGGAGGACATTGAGGCACAATTGTCAGAGAGGTTTAACGAGTCACCGTGGTATGCAATCCAGGTTGACGACTCTACCGATGTCAACAACAAGACAATACTGCTCGTTTATGTGAGATACTCTTGTGATGTGCATGAGGATGTATTGTGTGCGCTGTTCCTGCCGGCTAACACAACAGTCACAGAACTATTCAAGTCTTTGGATGATTACATGTCAGGAAAATTGGATTGGTCATTCTGTGTGGGCGTGTGCACGGATGGGGCTGCTGCCATGACTGGACGGCTGTCTGGTTTCACTACCCAAGTTAAAAGAGGTTGTGCCTGAATGTCATTCACAGAGAAATGCTGGCTAGCAGAAAAATATTCACCTAAATTTAACGTCATATTAAATGATGTTATAAACATTATTAATCACATCAAGCACTCGCGTCTGTTTGTGCAGCTTTGTGAGGAAATGGACGCAGAGCACAAACGCCTTCTCTTATACATAGAAGTCAGATTGCTATCCAAGGGGAGATCGCTTGCCAGAGTGTTTGAGTTACGAGAGCTGGTGCAGAGATTTCATTCAGATGAGAAGTCACCACTGGCAACACATTTTAATGACGAGGAATGGGTCGCAAAAACTTGCTTACCTGTGCGACATATTCAACCTGCTCAACCAAATCAATCTGTCACTTCAGGGGAGAATGACAACTGTCTTTAAGTTGGCAGATAAAGTGGCTGCATTCAAAGCCAAACTGGAACTGTGGGGACGACGAGTGGACAGGGGCATATTTGACATGTTCCAAACATGAACAGGATTTTTGGAGAGTCTGAGACTGGGCCGTCTTTCTCCCAACTGGTGCACAAGCATCTAGCTTCGCTGTCAACGGAATTCGAGCGTTACTTCCCAACTGCCAAAGACCCACGGAGTGTGAAGAAATGGATCCGTGACCTATTTGTGAATGTCCCAGGCAAATCGTCCATGTCCGTGCAGGAAGAAGATGACGGTGGCCTTAAAAGTATGTTTGAGATAACATAATCTCTGCTGACCTTCTGGATTAAAATCAAGGCTGAATATCCTGAGATAGCCACAAAAGCACTGAAAACATTACTTCCATTTCCAACATCCTGTCTATGCGTAGCGGGGTTTTCCGCATTGACGGCAACAAAAACTAAATTACGGTGTAGGCTGGACATAAGGAACATGTCACTGTCTCCCTTCACCCCTAGATGGGACCTTCTTGTTGCCGGGAAACAAGCTCAGGGCCCCACTAATTCAGTGACATGGTGAGTTGCAATGATTTTATTATATGGTTATTAGAGAAAAATATGCACTTCATGTTTTTATAATATCATCATGTTAGACCTACTTCAACTAAAACGTTGCGAAAAAGCGGCTATACTAAAGGCCTAAACTCAGATCCTGAAAATGTTTTACAGCTACACCATTGAGAGCATCCTGACGGGTTGCATCACTGCCTGGTATGGCAACTGCTCTGCCTCCGAATGCAAGGCAGTACATCACCTGGGCCAAGCTTTCTGCCATCCATGACCTCTATACCAGGCGGTGTCAGAGGAAGGACTGAAAAATCTCCAGGCACTCTAGTCAGAGACTGTTCTCTCTGCTACCGCACAGCAAGTGGTACCAGAGCTCCAAGTCTAGGTCCAAGAGGCTCCTAAATAGCTTCTACCCCCAAGCCATAAGACTCCTGAACAGCTAATTAAATGGCTACCCAGACTATTTGCATTAGCACAGCTGAAAACTGTTGTCCTGATTAAAGAAGCAATACAACTAGCCTTCTTTAGACTAGTTGAGCATCTGGAGCATCAGCATTTGTGGGTTCAATTACAGGCTCAAAATGGACAGAAACAAGGAAGAGTTGCAAAGTAAACGCCATGTCTCAGACTGAACAATAAAAGAAAAGATTAAGCTGGGCAAAAGAACACAGACACTGGACAGAGGAATTCTGCCTAGAAGGCCAGCATCCCGTAGTCGCCTCTTCACTGTTGATATAGAGACTGGTGTTTTTTGGGGGACTATTTAATGAAGCTGCCAGTTGAGGACTTGTGAGGCATCTGTTTCTCAAGCTGGACACTAAATGTACTTGTCCTCTTGCTCAGTTGTGCACCGGGGCCTCCCACTCCTTTTTCTATTCTGGTTAGTGCCAGTTTGTGCTGTTCTGTGAAGGGAGTAGTACACAGCTTTGTATGAGATCTTCAGTTTCTTGGCAATTTCTTCCATGAAATACCTTTTATTTCTCAGAACAAGAATATACTGACAAGTTTCAGAAGAAAGACAGGTGGCCATGAAATGACCAGTAGTCCTGCAATACAGACAACTCTTTGCGAAGCTTGTATAGCCATTCTGCTGGGGACAGCCTAGCTCTGCCCAGTTGCATTCGCTCTGGAAGAGGTGAATTGGCAGACTTCGGAGACTCTCTGGGGAACTCGGGTAGCCTCAGGTTCTCTCGGGAACGGCGCCATCGGGGATTTCCAGGATGTCCCAGAGGCGAGGTGGAAATCGAACCTCCTCTCCTTCTTTTGCTCCCGTAGTCGCCCATCGATCCGAATGGTCAAGACGATGAGCGAGTCGAGATCCGTTGGTAGTTCCCTGGCTGCAAGCCTTTCTTTTACTTCCTCCTATATTAAGTGCAGGAACATGTCAATCAGTGCTTCAGGTTTCCACGTACTCTCAGCTGCCAACGTTCCAGGCACTCTCAGCTGCCTCTCTCCCGGACAATGGAGCATTGAAAACTTTCTTCACCTCCGCCACAAACTCCCCCAGACTGAAGCACACATCCGACTGTTGATCACATACTGCCGTTGCCCAGGTGAGAACCCTCCTGGACATCAGCGTGATGAGGTATGCTATCTTTGAGTGGTCCGAGGGGAAAGAGGAGGGCTGCAGCTCAATGATGAGGGAACACTGAGCGAGAAACGCCCGACACGTGCCCGACTCTCCCTCGAAGCGTTCTGGGGGAGGTAATCTGTGTTCCCGGGAAATCGGGGTGGCCGGGGAGGCAGTGCTGCTGACAGCCGGGTTACTGAGGGGCTGGGAAGTTGCCGTCGTGGTAGGCTGCCTAACAGACAACCCGCGGAATTGCTCCAGTCATGGTCATGGCGTTCAGCCAAGGTCTGGAACCCTTCCATAAGACCACGAAGCAATTCCCCATGCCTTCCAATGGTTGCTCCTTGGGAGGTGAGGGCGTTGTGGAGCTGGTCCAAGTCTGCTTGGTCAGTCTTGGCCAGTTCGTACTTTCTGACTGTACTGCATGATTGTAGCGGGTTTACTAACGCGTTCGTTAATGTAGCTATGTTGACTATGACAGCTAATATGGAGATGTTGTAGGCTCTGTGTAACTGTTACAATGTGAAGGTTTGGCTTGGAAATATGTTTTTGCCGAGACAGCTAATGTGTTGTTCACTGAAGTCCACAAGCAAAGGCAAAAGGTGAGATGAGGAGAGCACGTAGATACGAGAAAGATTTATACAATGATAAAATGGATCATGATGTTTGTATGTGGCTGCTATGAGAGTGACCTGTGTTTGTGTGTGATCAAGGGTGTATTCATTCTGCCGATTCTGTTGAATAACTTTTCTTAAACGGAAGCAAACGGAACAAAATGGGGATAAACATACCTGAATTTGTCCAATAGAAACGCTTGTTTTCAACTGTTGGACTAATGATTACACCCTCGAACAGCTAGATGCAGGCAAGAGTGTGCAAGGTGGTATCGAATGTGTCAATGTCTGTTACCTTGATTACTCAAATTTCTCTCGACCTGTGCACCTACAGTACATTGTAAACATTCATTCATAGGCTAGGTTGTAGCAACCTCATGATGGGTATAGGGAAAATTAGAGTATTATGTATTTCAAAAAATATATATATATATTTCACCTTTATTTAACCAGGTAGGCTAGTTGAGAACAAGTTCTCATTTGCAACTGCGACCTGGCCAAGATAAAGCATAGCAGTGTGATCAGACAACACAGAGTTACACATGGAGTAAACAATTAACAAGTCAATAACACAGTAGAAAAAAGGGGTGTCTATATACATTGTGTGCAAAAGGCATGAGGAGGTAGGCGAATAATTACAATTTTGCAGATTAACACTGGAGTGATAAATGATCAGATGGTCATGTACAGGTAGAGATATTGGTGTGCAAAAGAGCAGAAAAGTAAATAAATAAAAACAGTATGGGGATGAGGTAGGTAAAAATGGGTGGGCTATTTACCGATAGACTATGTACAGCTGCAGCGATCGGTTAGCTGCTCAGATAGCAGATGTTTGAAGTTGGTGAGGGAGATAAAAGTCTCCAACTTCAGCGATTTTTGCAATTCGTTCCAGTCACAGGCCTAAGTAGTAGTAGCCTAAACATATCGATGTTACATTGAACTGGGTGAATGGAATATGAATGACAGTCATCCAGTATGCAGTATTAGAAATAAGGCCATGCTCAAAAATAATCAACTGACACACACACACACACACACACACACACACACACACACACACACACACACACACACACACACACACACACACACACACACACACACACACACACACACACACACACACACACACACACACACACACACACACACACACACACACACACACACACACACACACACACACACACACACACAGTGTCTTCCTTCCTCCTTTTCCAGGAACTGGTCGATGAGTCAGAGTGCCAGCTGAGCATGCCGAGCTCAAAGCTGACCAGGTCTCACTCTACTCCTGGGGTCCCGTAGGGAGGATGCAGAGGGAGTGTGATTGTGTGTGTATGTGTGTGTGTGTGTGTGTGTGTGTATGTGTGTGTATGTGTACGTGTATTTGTGTGTGTGTGTGTGTGTGTGTGTGTGTGTGTGTGTGTGTGTGTGTGTGTGTGTGTGTGTGTGTGTGTGTGTGTGTGTGTGTGTGTGTGTGTGTGTGTGTGTGTGTGTGTGTGTGTGTGTTTGCATGTGTGTGAGGGCAACAAGGGGGTGAGTGAGGAAGAGGAGAGAGAGGGAAAGTGGAGTGAGGAGGAAGTGCACTCTGCCTGCAATTTTTTGGGGGGCAGGTTGTGCAATTAAAGTAGATTAATATAATCAGATTTCACTTAAAGGCTGATGTGTATCTTAACGCCACAACCAACAAATATTTTAATGACACAGTAAATCAGCTCAATCTAATAATGTAGCAATCAATCCCCAGATGATGAGCTGTATCTGTTTTGGAACTACCTCAGAGTAACAACTGCAACACGTCTCGGATACCAGGGACTGAGAGCAAAGAAGCGTCAGGAGATATTTCATTAAGACAACAGTTCAATTAACAGCTCAATTAGCCAAGGTAATTAGGGGCTCTGTTGGAACAAAAACCTGCACACACTCAGTGCATTCTAGTGCAGGGTAGCTAAACCCCGTTGCAGGCCACATAATCCTACTTAATCGATGGACAGAAATGTTTGGCTCAAACTGCCTGGAAGGAGAGAGGACATTCTATTTCTAGCTCAATCTGAGCTTCCACTACACTGATTTCAAAAAGGCTAATTCAAGTTAATGTAGCTTTGGGTCTTTGGAAAAGAATTGAGATAACCTCAGCTCTGAGAGGCACTGTGTAACCTGTCGTTCTGCCCCTGAACAAGACTGTTCCTAGGCCGTCATTGTAAATAAGAATTTGTTCTTAACTGACTTGCCTAGTTAAATAAAGGTTAAACAAATATATATATATATATATATAAAATGGGTTATGAGAGGAGCACACACACACACACTTAAATACAAACATATTTTAACCCAACTCTGTGTTAAACATTCACAAAAGGCCTTTGTTTCAGTTGAATATGTACCTTGCAGTTTGCCAGGTGAGGCTTAGCCCTGGTGGGGGGAATCTGATGTTTAAGCCCCCAAGAGTGTATAGTCGTCTGGCAGAGATCAACCCCCCTGAGCCCCTACTCAGTCAATTAGGATCCACCCACCAGCAGATATGGGGCCCAATTAGATGGCTTGCATTATAGGACCCTCTCTCTCCCCTCTGTGGGGCATTGGAGCCATTAGAGGTATGGACACACACCTGATGACACGTCCGTCATAGGCTTGATGCTGTCTGAGTGTGTTTGTACGTGTGTGTGTGAGTGTGGAGTTGGAATGACCTCCGGTGACATCCCCACCTGCCCCTGTGCTGCCCTCCCTGGGGTAAGTGAGTGAGTGAGTAGGCCTGGTCCTGCTCCACAGACCTGTTCTGTAATAAGAGGAGACAGTGCAGGCTGCAGCAAGACCAGAGCTCCTGTTCTATATGAGATGACCTCGCATATGAACCCACCTCATTATAAGGAGAAATGTCATACATTCTCTCCAAATAGCTATGGGAATCATTTTTGCAGGGCCAATAAGAGAACATACTGGAAATGGTATTGTCAGTGCTGAGGTGACAGTCACCAGTATAGGGGTACTGTCTGACACATACGGACTACACAGCATCATTTCAAACCCAAACCCCAACTTGATGCCTTGTTTTCGGTGGCATCCGAACCCAGGTTTTGCTTTGTATAAATCTTGTGACAGACAGGATGACTGGCTGTTCGTCAGAGGGAGGCAGTTGAAGTGAGGAGAGCTATTTGTTGCCACATCCAGCCCCACACTTCCCTGTATGCTGTGTTACTTCATCTCTCCCCAACAGCTGTGCCTCCTGACCACTATCTGGCAACCGCAGCCTCCGTATGGCATGTGATTCGCACATAGAACTGCATAGGGAGCATCGCAGCGGCCTGCCGCCCCGGCTTCCTGTCCCAGGCCCTATGCGCCTGGCGTCGCAGCAGCACATCCTACAGTTAATCTGTGGCCACCCCCTGCCCCCCTTCTCCTCCTCTCCTTCCTCCTCCCTGACCGACCGACTGAACTACCGGCTTCCTGCCAGCTGCTACTGGTCATACATGAGACACTCCACAGCTCTCTCACTGCCTTTATCTCGCTCGGTGCCTTTAACTCTCTCAGTACCTTTGGGTCGTTCAACCAATTCCGTCCCCTTTGAGAAGTTTAACTTGGTCAATTTCTTTGGTTAATTTTAGCTATCATAAAGAGCACATGCTCAACTTTCTAAAAACACGTTTTCCCATCTTCTCAAGGTTAAATATTTTTTTTTACTATAGTTAGTGTCTATTAAGTGCCAAATAAAGTAACAGGGTTGACTGTAACAGGGTTGACTATAACATGGTTGACTATAACAGAGTTGACTATAACAGGGTTGACTATAACAGGGTTGACTGTAACAGGGTTGACTATAACAGGGTTGACTATAACAGGGTTGACTATGATAGTGTTGACTATAACAGGGTTGACCATAAGAGGGTTGACTATAACAGGGTTGACTATAACAGGGTTGACTATAACAGGGTTGACTATAACATGGTTGATGATAACAGGGTTGACTATGATAGGGTTGACTGTAACAGGGTTGACTATAACAGGGTTGACTATAACAGGGTTGCTATAACAGGGTTGACTATAACAGGGTTGACTATAACAGGGTTGACTATGATAGGGTTGACTATAACAGGGTTGACTATAACAGGGTTGACTATAACAGGGTTGACTATGATAGGGTTGACTATAACAGGGTTGACTATAACAGGGTTGTCTATAACAGGGTTGACTATGATAGGGTTGACTATAACAGGGTTGACCATAAGAGGGTTTATCTCAAATCAGACATAAATCCCCTTGTGACTGGGGGGAATGGAAGCTTGTTGTTTGCAAAAAAATAGTATTAATTGAATGCAAGCTTCAACAAAAAATTACAGTTGTTAAAATATATTTATATATTTCAATATATTTCACCGCAATTTAGATGGTACAATGATTCTCTACACTATACATTGATGGTTTTATCACAGAAACTGAAACTACTACAATTTTAGCAGCCATGCAATGGCGGAGCGATTTCTACATAGTGCATCTTTAAAGGGCACTTCATTTAATATAACAGGCTTTTAAAATTCAATATTGTTGCACAGTTTCTACTTAAAATATCATAGGTACGCAAAAGAGTTAAAGGGAACGATCCCTTTAACTCTCTCACTGCCCTTTAACTCTCCCACTGCCCTTGAACTCTCCCACTGCCCTTGAACTCTCCCACTGCCCTTTAACTCTCTCACTGTCCTTTAACTCTCTCACTGCCCTTTAACTCTCCCACTGCCCTTTAACTCTCTCACTGCCCTTTAACTCTCCCACTGCCCTTTAACTCTCCCACTGCCCTTTAACTCTCTCACTGCCCTTTAACTCTCCCACTGCCCTTTAACTCTCTCACTGCCCTTTAACTCTCTCACTGCCCTTGAACTCTCCCACTGCCCTTTAACTCTCCCACTGCCCTTTAACTCTCCCACTGACATTTAACTCTCCCACTGCCCTTTAACTCTCCCACTGCCCTTTAACTCTCTCACTGCCCTTTAACTCTCTCACTGCCCTTTAACTCTCTCACTGCCCTTTAACTCTCCCACTGCCCTTTAACTCTCCCACTGCCCTTTAACTCTCCCACTGCCCTTTAACTCTCCCCCTGACGTTTAACTTTCCCACTGCCAGGCATTGATAGAGCATGGGAGATCTTTAACTTTCTCTCTGCTTGATATATTTGGACCATTGAATATGTTCAACTTTCTTCACCGCTGCACTGCGAAAAGAGACTATATTATGTGAACTTGGGTTGTCAGAGGGATAGGAGGCCGAAGGGAAATTGGCCGAGGTGATGTCTGGAGCAAAGTGTCCAAGAAACCGTACAAAAAATGGCTGACGCAATGACATCATGTTTTTCTCTCTATTATCACCACAGATAAGGGTTCATTTTGAACTTCATGATAGTGTTCACTCACACAGAGCAAATAGCAGAGACATTGTTCAGAGAGAGAGAGAGAGAGAGAGAGAGAGAGAGAGAGCAGAGTAGCATCATTGTGAGATGCTGAGTCATAGTGAATGGAGAAGTCAGACTCGGTCAGGGTCACTCAGCTTAGCATCCAACACTACAAGCAACCTTGTGTCATCTTACAACACAGTGCATGTACTGAAAGCTACGCCAGGTGACACACAACAAAACACTGCGACTTGTTTTACAAGACACAGGAAATGAATTTATTTGAACTGAATACAAGATCTGATACATCAAAAGAATGGTTGAATGATTCAAATGGTAATTTCCCAATTCTACAGCAACCTGCTACATATGCAAGTGTGGCTCTATGAGTGTTTGAAGATCAACTGTATGTGCTAGATGCTTCACATATTTGCTCTGATCTTACCTTCACCTCTTTGGGGGTTTTGTCTGTGTACGTGTGTGTGTGCTTGAGTGTGTAGGAACATGAGTGAACAGTGGGCTTGAAGAGACTGATACGAGGAACCGTGGCTTACCAGAAATAGGTCAGCCTTCACGCCCTGGGGCTGCCTCCACAGTTTTCATGTTAATCGCCAATACACTCTCGCTCTCTCGTTCTTCCTTTGGTCTTTCCTCTCAATTAACGCCATTCCACTCCGCTTCTTTCTAACAGCCCTCTGCTGTCCCAACATACACTCTCTATATGAAACATTAATGATGACAATACTAAGTGGATCCATATCAGGGGTTTTGTTTGAAGAGAAAGTGCAGACTGGGGAGAATTCCTGCAGTGGTTCCTATAATTGGCCTGCAGCCATTCCTATGGCCTTCTGCTCTTTGAATAATGCATGGGCCCTTTTTTAACGAAGCCTCTTTTTGTTGTTTTACTTCTGTAGGCTGTAGGGTGAAATTAGCATAGTCCTGTGTCTGCATCTTAATAAGGGGACGGGTAATAAGGACCGGCCACACTCAAAGCTAGCCTTGAAGAAATTAGGAAAATGTATGCTAGGGTTAACTTCAGCTGGTGGCCTATCTCAACCAGCAAAGGCCTACTTAAGTATGTATAAAGAATTGGTCTCCTGGGTGAGGAATATTGTTCCAAATTATTTTCTTAAGCTCAGTGGGTGCAGTAATCAACTGTACTGTATCCATTCGGGCAGTGTAGAGGACGCCTCCTCTATGGCACAAAAAGGACCCCTGGGACACGTGAGTCAGCAGAGTTGGGCGGCCATGATGGAAATCTGGGCTTTAGAAGTCTGTCTGCTACTCCTCTGCTAATTCTGGGATGTACTTTTAGATGATCCCTTTTTAAGATACAGCATATTTCTCTTAAAATCCAATCTACTGTAAAAATACAAAGATTACCTCACCTGATGGAGTTTCCATGTCGTATATATATAATGTCATTTATAAGCTTGGGCTCCTTCATTCATTTCTGTTACTGAATGCGTTTTCTGTATTGAACTGAACTAACACATGCTCTTCAAGCATATCTTCAGAGATCACAAAAATCAATGCGTGTGAGAATATTTAGCGGTTGTAGCCCACTGTAAGCTTCTCAACACTGATACCCACCCAGACAGGAGCGAGCAGGAGCCTGGACTGCCCAGACAGAATGGAGTCTAGACTCTTTAAAGGTCTGTCCTCAAGTGGGGGGCAGAACATTCCTTAGTCATCAAGCTGTACAGAATGGTCACTAATCCTACTGGAGAACACAGTCCCTTTCATCTGGAGAGGGAAGGCTCACCAAAGCCCTGATCCGAGTCTAGAGCAGGACCCTTTGGAGAGGGGGACCAGGGTGGCTGAGACCAGGAAGGGCTGAGAGAGGGGGACCAGGCTGGCTGAGACCTGGAAGGGCTGAGAGCGGGGGACCAGGGTGGCTGAGACCTGGAAGAGCTGAGAGAGGGGGACCAGGGTGGCTGAGACCTGGAAGGGCTGAGAGAGGGGGACCAGGGTGGCTGAGACCTGGAAGGGCTGAGAGAGGGAGACCAGGGTGGCTGAGACCTGGGAGGGCTGAGAGAGGGGGACCAGGGTGGCTGAGACCTGGAAGGGCTGAGTGAGGGGGACCAGGGTGGCTGAGACCTGGGAGGGTTGAGAGAGAGGGGGTGGTGGTCATGTGATAGGGCTCTGGCGCCAGGTGACGGTGTCTGGATTTTGAGTAGGCGACCTGGCATTCCTGGGCCCGTATTCACTAAGTCTCTCCGAGGTGGAGTGCTGGTCTAGGACATGTTTAGATTATAATGAGTATGATTATATGAGCGGCTGGGACCTAATCGTAGATCAGCACTCCTACTTTAAGACGCTTTGTGAATACGAGCCTTGGCTAGGGTTTGAGTCGTCTTTGTGGTAGGATCACAGCACAGGCGGTAGAGCATGGCGGTAGGGCATGGTGCTTGCAATGCCAAGGGTTGTGATTTTTTATTTCTGCTAAGGCCTCCCATAGGTAAAATGTATCCAAGCATGACTGTAAGTTGCTTTGGATAAAAGCGTCTGCTAAATGGCACACAGTATATTACAGCAGAGAATACATAGGAGGGTGTTCGGGGAACCCATGAATAGTTACAGCTGGTACAGATGCCTCCTATGTCTCATATGTGGAGAGTTGTGATTTATAGCCTGGAAATACAGACAGGGGATATGCTTTTAAAAAGAGGATATTTCCCCCCACCTCCTATAGCAGTGTTGCATTCTGAATGTGTCATTCCATTTCTATATGAAGTATCTATTTAAAGACATCAGGACGAGAGTAATGATGCAGTAGGATGATAAAAATGGTGGAGTGTTAAGTTCCTTGTTTCTGCCCAAACAGTTTAGTCCAGGCTGCATCACAACAGGCCGTGATTGGGAGTCCCATAAGGCGGCGCACAATTGGCCCAGCTTCATCCGGATTAGGGTTTGGCCGGGGTAGGCCGTCATTGTAAACAATACTTTTTTGTTAACTGACTTGCCTAGTTAAATAAAGGTTAAATAAATACAATAAATAAAATATTTAAAAAATAGAATATTAAACTCTATATCGACTTTTCATCAATTAAGAAATGACGTGCTCACTTCTAAGCTCACTGAATCAGAACGTTTGATCTTCGGAGGATGGCAGATACAAGCAGCTCATTCTGGCAGCCACTGCCATACCTGTCAATTCTCACATTCTGTGCTGTCTACCAGGTTCACAGAACTCTCATTTCCTATTTTGGCTTGAGACACAAGCTGGCATGGGAACAGAATAGGAAGTGAAGTTGCAAGATGTTCCCTCTATGGGATTTCAGAGCTGCTGTTTTTTTTTTTTGGGGGGGGTGACTGTAAAAGTGACTGACATCCTGTAATGGGCCAAAGTTATGAGAGAGTTGTATCAGATGGCTGCCTTTCCCATCTGATTGTGCTCTCATGGTGATTCGAGTAATGACTTTATGTTGACGTTTTACTAATCTACACTTGATGAAATACTTGATGAGAACAGCGTCAAAAATGACTAAACTGGTCTTGATATGTATAAGGGATACAATTTGTTCCATGAAAATATTAAACTCGAGATAAATCATATAGTTTTACATTTTTTTTTTAATGCATATTGTATTTACAGAAAATAAGTTACACAATGATAATATTAAGCTTTGGCCCTTTTGTCCATTGCAGTTAGTCATTGTCGTTAAAAGAATGCTCAAACCGGCAGGTCAAATGAAATGGACAAAACAACACTGATGACTGAAAGTGATTCATTGTCATTTCTACTGTTGAGGCGACACTGTTCCTAATAGTTCCTAGACATGTGTGTTCCTAGTAGTTATACAGCTGTCATCGAGTTTATTTAAGTGATTCAGGGAGTAAGGAAATCGCAGGACAGGTGCCAACATACTGGGTTTGCACCACTTTCGGCTCATGTTGCACTGAATAGTGTGTGAATCTTAAGATCTGAAGAAGTCTCTGTTGACTTGTAATAACTTAATTGAACGTTTACAGGTTTTGGATGCACTCTTTAGGATAAACAAGAACTGTGAACACGGTGATCTGTGTTTTGAACAAAATATACATTGTTTTTTGCCTTTTCAAGAGCATCTATTTTTAATGTGCCCTCCTCATCACGGAAAGAACTGCACAAATCATCAATGAAGTTGAATTCCCCCCAAATGTTAAATTAACTATGTGAAGGCAGCTGCTCTTTGAGCACAAAATACTTTTGTTTGCGCTGTGAAAACAATGAATAATTCTCTTTGCGCCCCATATGTGGGCGTCGAATCGGGGCGAGCGAAAGACGGCAAGAGTATTATCTGTGGCGCAGATCAAACAGTAGCCAGGTTTTAATGAACACAGAGAATAGAAAGGAGGCAGGCACAAAGCGGGACGTGGGAATGTTTGTTTGTGTAGAAGACCTGTGAAAGACGGGACCATGTGTAAGAGAGGCCCCTTAACCAGGCGGTGGGGTGTGTGTGTGTGTGTGTGTGTGTGTGTGTGTGTGTGTGTGTGTGTGTGTGTGTGTGTGTGTGTGTGTGTGTGTGTGTGTGTGTGTGTGTGCGCTTCAGACGGGGAAACTTGGGTTCCCTGCTCTGCCTCTGGTTGTGTGTTATGTTCATCTCTGAGATGACATCTGTGTGAGTGATGCTTAACAGTGTTCCCCTTGCATTGTATACACCCTGGTTCTCCATGAGGGGAATTTTCAAGGCAGCGGCGCAGATGCTTCGGAGCTGTCATTGTCGCCAGACACAAGGGCATGTGGGCGTGAACAATGCAAATCCTTAGGATTCTCCCGAGAAGCACAAGACCTAAGTGCCTGTGCACAACGCGTAAAGGCCTCCACATGAATGTGAATGTGGGCCTGAGGTGGAATGCAGGGGAAGTAAGTTAACCCTTGTGTCGTCTTAACATTCTGTATACTCCCATTGTCCTAAGGGTAAAAAGTGACCCACCTTCACTAAACCCGAAAATAAAGCAGCTTAATTGAATTTTTTGAATTTTTTGAATTTTGAACTATTGTGCATGAAGAAGCAAACTGTGAATATCTGGGTTTTCCCCTCTTCACAATGCAGAAAGACTGCATTTAATCAGTTGACACCACTCGTTTTTATTACAACACACCCGTCATAATTGTTTTCTTTACTAAAGTAGAGGTTTATTATTGCTAAAGGTACTGCATAGGTGTAAACATATTTTGTTTTTGCAAGATATAGCACTTGAATAGCCTAAGAAAGTAGCAAAAATGTGCACAAAGTAGTTTTGAATGCCTGTTATTGAAGGGAAACAATAAGATAATAGATTAAAAAAACAAAAACGTGAAGAACATTAAATCAAAACTATAACTAGCACATGTAGGACAGTATGCAAGTGTGTGTTCATTGACTTTGCAGATATATTTCTCACATGTGCATCACATTTTCTTTTTTACAGTCCTTCTTTGGGGTGCAGAATTGACATCCCCTCATTTTGCCTTCCCCAGCTGCAGCCTCAGGTGGATCAGGACAAGATTCAGCCCCCTGAACAGCTTTCACAAGCGCTGCAGAGGCTGCTGTGCGGGGGAGGCGCTCCCTTCTTTGAATGTGTGGGGTTACAAGTTCCTTTCCCAGCTGCTCCAGGAACACCCTCCTCTTGTTCCGC
This sequence comes from Oncorhynchus keta, assembly GCF_023373465.1. Lineage (NCBI taxonomy): Eukaryota > Metazoa > Chordata > Actinopteri > Salmoniformes > Salmonidae > Oncorhynchus > Oncorhynchus keta. The sequence continues at coordinate 40,655,247 of NC_068455.1, forward strand.
TTATCAGTCATCCAGGTAGGGTTGATCTTGTTCCATATCATGAAGGCATTGTATGAAGACACATCAATGATGTTATGGCAGATGACCAGGTGCCAGTGGGCAGTCATCATCCTGCAGCTGTAAGTTCCAATCACCTTGTCCAGGTTGTCCATGCCTCCTTTGTTGTGGTTGTAGTCCAGGATGATGGCTGGTTTTCTGTCCTCACAATCACTGATCTCAGACGTTTTTTTGCAGTGTGCTCTGGAGGACCACATTCTTGTTCTTCTTTGGAAGGTAAGAAACTAGAGTGGGGGTGAAGGCAAACATTGATGAGAAGACCTCTGTCCTCCTTGTTGCGAGGAGTGCAGGGGGGAGCTCAGGCTTGTTCTTTCTAACTGTGCCAACCATGGTGATCTTCCTCTTCAGGAGCTGCTGGCTGAGTTCATAAGAGGTGAGAAATTGTCACACGTGACCTCTCAGTCCATCTTTCACATCAAGCACAACCTGCGTCCCTGGTTCTTCTCCGGGCCTCCACTGGTCAACTTCCCTTGCAACTTCCAAGCACAGCTGGATTGTGCGTCACAGGCAGAGGTGGGACCAAGTCATTGTTTTACAAGTCACAAATAAGTCTCAAGCCTTAGCACTCAAGTCCCAAGTCAAGACAGGCAAGTCCGAGTCAAGTCTCAAGTCTTTCGAGTCCTAAACAAGTCATAATGTGTTCTTTTTTTCACCTTTATTTAACTAGGTAGGTTAGTTGAGAACAAGTTCTCATTTACAACTGCGACCTGGCCAAGATAAAGCAAAGCAGTTTAACACATACAACAACACAGAGTTACACATGGAGTAAACAAACATACAGTCAATAATACAGTAGAAAAGGTCTATATATACAGTGTGTGCAAATAAGGTAAGATAAGGTAGGTAAAGGCAATAAATCGGCCATGGCGGCAAAGTAATGACTAATATACCAATAAAACACTGGAGTGATAGATGTGCAGGAGATGAATGTGCTATGCTCTTCACCAAATGTAATACCATTTCATATGTTTAACATTATATATTTCCATGGAAATACATGGGTAGCCATGAGAAAGACACACCCCTCCCCCCCAATAGTGATCGACTATCGAGGATCACTATGGGGCGCAATCGGGCGATGTAGGCTTGTACACAATCACCCAACCTTGTTTTAGGAACGTCAGGCAGGATTTAGGCTACCAACTGCCTGGCCAGTTGTAGCTAAATCTTGGGTGCAATGATAATGTTCCCGCACTGACTGACTGTGTGGAGGCTCATTGATTTAACTTTATGCTAGCCTACATGATACACTAGTAAAGTAATCAAATAGGCCACCCATATCTTGATGCCATACTTTGCTGTCGAAAACGAGAGCAACCTTTTGACAAAAGAGATTCATGTGAGTAATTAGTATCAGTGTCACAGAAAGAGCAAAAATCAATGATATTACAGCGATACATAATACAATGAACTGTGAAAATCACTTACTGTAACGGTTTTCCTCCTCTTCTGAGGAGGAGTAGGAAGGATCGGACCAAGGTGCGGTGTGGTAAGTGTTCATCATTTTAATAAACTGAACACTAAATACAAAGTAACAAAAGAGAACAACCGAAACAGCTCCGTCAGGTGCAACACACACTAAACAGAAAATAACCACCCACAAACAAAAGTGGGAAAACAGGCTACCTAAGTATGGTTCTCAATCAGAGACAACAATTGACAGCTGCCTCTGATTGGGAACCATACCAGGCCAAACGCATAGAAATATAACACACAGAATAAAACATAGAATGCCCACCCCACCTCACACCCTGACCAAACTAAAATAGAGGCATAAAAAAGGATCTAAGGTCAGGACGTGACACTTACATTATATGAAAATAGAAATTTACCTCTAAATGGAATCAGTTGCTGTTCCTTCAGGCCCAGGGTTGTAGAAGTATGGCAGACACTCCACCCACTTCTCCCAGACCTTATGGCCGTCAGTTTATCTCTCACACGTCTTTCAGGTCTTGACTCACGGTTGTCAAATCATAGCATTCTTGAGAAAGTGTGAAAGGCTTTCAGTGGCATCGTGGTACAGAAAATCGCCCTTCCACTCTCTGCAGCCCTATGTAGGCATGCAGGTCAATCTCGTCCATCCTTTTCCAGTTGTCTCCATATTTACGGAAACCCTCCAAATTTGTCATCTCCAGGATGATTTTTTCGATGGCTGGTGTGATGAACATGTAGAATATTGAGGCGATGTCCTGGGCATGGGCAACTGCATGTGTTGTGGGGTCGTCCTTATGACATTTTGTGCTGCCCTCCTGCCCTTGGTTGTCATGTGGTGACAAGGACCATGTTATTTTGCTGTTCTTTGACATAAATGTCTCTCTCTCTTTCAGCTTGGGGGATTTCTTCTTCATCTGAAGATGATGCATCATGCTCTGGGTTGTAATTCTTCCCCATCTTCTTCTTCAGAGACCTCCTCTTCTAAATCATTGTTCTCTAGTTCCTCCTTGGACATCTGAAAAAAATCAGATCTACGACCTGTTGGGCCCTGAAACGTGCACTCATGGCTTCAGCAAAGAGAGAACTGTGGGGACTGTCATCTGCAGCACCTTTATAGCCTCTGACTGCATTCTCCATTAGTAAACAATCCTTTCAAGAAATGTTTATTTTGTCTGAAATAGTTGTTATTTTGTCTGTGAATTTGAGTCGTGTGCGGGGTCGTGGAGGGGAGATGCTGCACATCCACAGGAAAGTTTCTCATTGTGTGTGTGTGTGTGTGTGTGTGTGTGTGTGTGTGTGTGTGTGTGTGTGTGTGTGTGTGTGTGTGTGTGTGTGTGTGTGTGTGTGTGTGTGTGTGTGTGTGTGTGTGTGTGTGTGTGTGTGTGTGTGTGTGTGTGTGTGTTTTGTGGTGTGTAAGTGATTTAGACCCGGCAGTCTAGATGATCTTTTTACCCTGGTGATGTACATCTTCCATGGAGATATGAACAAATGCGATTTTTTAAACTTTTGTAGTGTTGGGGTCACTCCAGCAAAAGTCATCAAATTTCAAGTTGAAAAAAATATAATTTAGGGCGTTTTCTCTGCTGTTAAACATAGTTGCAGGTCATTTTTGACCCTTAAGACAACACACGGGTTAAGTTCATTTTGTAGTAGGAGCCCAATGTTTCCACTTTAACCTCTTGCTTTGACCACAAGCTGCAACCTAAGTTCCATGGCACATCCTCTCTCTCTCTCTTCCATCCATACACGATTCTAACTTCTACTCTACTCTCTCTTCTCACCCACCCCACACTCTAATATTTAATCTCCCCTCTCCCTTCACCCACAATGCACCCATTCTCACTTCAGCTGTGGTGCCAGGGAAGAGTCCTGTATAAGGTTGCAAAGGGAAGGAGTATTACTGGAAACTTTCAATGTTTACGAGTAAACTGACAGAATTTTGGTAGCTTTCAAGGTTTTTATGTAAATGTATCTAGTGGCCCTTTTGGGTAATTAAGATAATCAGGTGTCTGTAATAATCTCTGGCCCTCTGTGCGGCCTTGTCACGTGCAAAATATGCAACATAATGAACTAACACGATGACAAAAAGTTCAATGAGAAAGATTGCCATAGATTACCTGTTAATTACCAAAATGACAGAAGATTCCAATAACTTTGGTAAATTACCGGTAGTCCTGCAACACCTTCAAAAGCCCTTGTACCACTGCAGTGCATTCACCTGAACAGATGAGCAAGAAGGGATGATGATAAGGAGGAAGAGGAGGAGGAGGTAGGGAGAGGACAGAGAACGTTTTTGTTTTGTGTGACACAACTATATCTCCACCACTGAGAGCGACACATAATAAGAATCTTCTGCAGTACAATGGGTTCCTAATGAAGTCTAGACTAAAATAAAATTAGCTAGGATGGAGAGGTTTATTATTTCCAAGGAGCCAGGAGGAGCTGCAGCCAGTCAGTCTATGAGAGAATGATTCAGTGTGTGTTTACCGTGATTCGGTTTGGGAGAGGAAGGAATTCAATAAAGATGATGAAGAAGCCTTGCTTGTACCTCATAGGTTGCACCGTGTGGTGGTTAGATTCAGAGGAGCGCGAACACAGTGCTGGGAGAGAGAAGTGATTACTGTCGTTAATTTTCACAGGAAATGTTGCGTCTCGCTGACATTTTAGTAATGATTCCAGCAGCTGGGAACAATAAAACTGTAACATTGCACAATTATTGGCCTGCCTCACAGCATTGAGTAAAAGCAATAAGGCAATAACACACATTCCCCCCCATCCTTCACACCTCCCTCCAATCCCCTTTAAAGTTGCATCAGCGAAGGAAGAAAAACCAAATGAGATTTAGCATTTAACAAGCTCAGGCTGCTTACACATGTGATTATTTGGGAGAAGACTGTTCTTTGGCTCCAGTGTTGTATTGGCCTAATGTGATTTTGTCTCCTCTGGGTTGTGCATTGAGGTCAGAGAGAGTTAGAGTGGCAGTTTGAACAGTCCATAAGACAAAACCACAGCCATGTATCATCAGCAGCTGCATAACTACTGTACAGTAAATCAAATCAAATCAAATGTATTTATATAGCCCTTCGTACATCAGCTGATATCTCAAAGTGCTGTACAGAAACCCAGCCTAAAACCCCAAACAGCAAGCATTGCAGGTGTAGAAGCACAGTGGCTAGGAAAAACTCCCTAGAAAGGCCAAAACCTAGGAAGAAACCTAGAGAGGAACCAGGCTATGTGGGGTGGCCAGTCCTCTTCTGGCTGTGCCGGGTGGAGATTATAACAGAACATGGCCAAGATTTTCAAATGTTCATAAATGACCAGCATGGTCGAATAATAGTAAGGCAGAAGAGTTGAAACAAGGAGTCAGCAGCACATGAGATCTAGTGGGAAGGGAGAGAGATGCCCGTCCTCTTCTGGCTGTGCGGGTGGAGGATGGGATGTTCAAATGTTCATAAATGGGAATAATAGTAAGGCAGAAGGTTGAAACTGGAGGATGAGAGGAGGGAGAGATGATCGGAGGAGGGAGGGAAGGAGGGGGGGGGGGCGGATGAGAGGAGGGAGAGCGAGTGTAAGAGAGAGACAGAGAGAGTGGAGGGTGGTTGGAAGAGGAAAAGATCAAGAGAGCTGAGGGAGAGAGAGAAGAAAGGAGGTAGAGCTGAGGGAGAGAGAGAAGAAAGGAGGTAGAGAAGAGGGAGAGAGAAAGTGAAAAAGAGACTCCAACATGTTACAAGCACATAATCCCAGAGCGATGCCTCCCCCCAACAGATACAATGCGAACCCGGCTCCACAAATGGGCTTAGCCCCCTCAGTTCAAACTTTATCCCCCTTAGTTCTAGTTTTATGTCCCTATATAAAAATAGCAAAAAAAGTTACAATGATTGAGTGACAGGTCGACACCAAAAAAATCTGCATCTCCGCTGCGCTGTGTCAGCACAATGAACAGGGCGCGTTGCGTTGTGTGCAGGGGGGCTATGGAAACTCACTGGGTAGTTAGACATGACTCCTTTGGGTTTCCATACAAATCTGAAAGAAAAAAAACGCTTCTCATCTCTGTTGTAGGCTAAGTGAATAACGTGATACGCCTCTGCCTGTAATATTTTATTTAGAAGGGCGGGGTTAGGGCTGTGGCGTTCATGAAATTTTGTCAGCCGGGTTATTGTCATGCAAATAAATGTCGGTCTCACAGTAATTGACTGCTAATTAACATGAACACATTTAGCATCTCCAGGCTTAAACACAGAGCCTACAGGCCACTGATGCAGACCTTTTGAACATCTACATTTTCAAAAGTCAATAAATCCATTTAAAGGGAAACTTCACCATTTTTCAATAATTTCCAGCACCACCCCAACATCAACATATGTGAAAATTGAGAGTTTCAATGTTTTGTAGTAGAAAATACAGAGGAAGATAAGTATTTCCAATGACATCATCGGTGTGCATCGTGTGATTTTGACCAGTTGTGAGTCGGCATTGCCTACTAATTGTCTACTATTTGGTCGATGATGTCATTGGAAACACTTATCTTCATATTATTTACTGCAAAACATAGAAGTGCGCCATTTTCACAAATGTCGATGTTGGGGTGGTGCTGGAGATGATAAATATGAAGTTGAAAAACCCTTTAATATAGACTACACCAGGGGTATTCAACTCTTACTGCTGTTTTTTTGTTGTTCTACCTGATCATTAATTACACTCACTAAATCAGTAAATCAGTTATTTGAGGGCAACAATGAAAGATCACAGTGGAACTGGCTTCGAGGTCCAGAGTTGAGTTTGAAGGGCCAACACCATCACAACAAATACATTATTTATTTTAGGCAGGTCTAAAGAAAAAAAAAAATTACGATATGAATAAAATGTAGCCTATTTCAGAAGAACAAAATAGCATATTCTGAGTCATCATTTTGTTAGGCCCTGATCTGGCTATGCCATATGGCTGTGGGCTACTCTAGTTCATTTAGCAGACAAGATTATCTTATAATTCCCGCTGCATTATTTTATATTATTGTATAGTAAGAAGAATACAATTCAACATAGCTGAATAAAAATAGAAATAGTAGATAATAGAAAGGATATTTTTCCAAAACGATATTCAAGTGAGCACTCACTATTCTGTGTTGAGCAGTCAACAAAGGAACCGGTCCTTTTATATGCTTAATTTAGAGTTATATATGCAACTTTAGTTGTGATACAAATGTTAGGCTATATGTTTTCATTTCCAATACATTCTAAGCTGCATGATGCGACACCAGTGATGATTTGAAAGAATTCACATGAAAGGCAAGCGCTCTGGGCTGCTTCTTGTGCAGGCTGCACACACTTCATCAGTCTCTCATTCACAATTTGACAAGCACTTTATATTCTCACCAATCAGACTATTCTCAATTTAATCTGGTGTTTGCATATAGCCTACTAATATATGTGTGGAATTATTTTTTATAAAATAATTGTCCCCCCCCAAAAAAAATGTAATCTGTATTCTGCACTCGAATAGCAAATGGAGGTTATGTGTGGTTATGTTTTTACTATGCTAGTTACACCTGTTGTAAGCAGATTCATGTGTTTAATTTGAAGAACTGAGTAATAAATAGCAGAACGAGAAATCTGGGATCCTCTTTTAAACAGTGGCCAGTCAGAACTCTGTTTTCACATACATTGATTGGGCTTATAAGAACACATCTTTCACTAGCCTCTGTAGGCTATGAGGGGTCCTAGGGGCTATAGGGTACATTTGGAGTTGTTTGGTCACTTTAGTTCTGATACAAACGTTATTGAAAGGTATAGGCCTATGGGCTGGTCTACGCGATGCATGTGACTATTATTTGAAAAAATATATATATAATGCATGCGCTGTTTTTGGCCATAGACTGCACATGCTGGACATCATTCAGAAGTGATAATATTCTCACCCATCAGACTATTATTCATTTAATATTGTCTTTACATATACTAAATAATATATAGTACACTGAGTGTACAAAACATTAGGAACACCTTCCTAATATTGAGCTGCACCCCCTTTTGCCCTCATAACAACCTCAATTCATCGGGGCGCGAACTCTAGAAGGGGCTGAAAGCGTTCCACAGGGATGCCGTCCTTTGGGTGGTGAACCATTCTTGATACCCACGGGAAACTGTTGAGTGTGAAAAACCCAGGAGCGTTGCAGTTCTTGACACACTCAAACCGGTGCGCCAGTCAGCTATTACCATACCCCGTTCAAAGGCTATTTCATATGTTGTCTTGCTCATTCACCCTCTGAATGGCAAACATACACTCTCCTCCCATTCATCTACAGTGGGAAATCAGTTGTGAAATTAGTTTGGGCCACTATCATGCACCTGTTGGGACAGGGGGAAAAAATACATAATCCGCATGCACTGGAATAGCGAATGGAGAATGTTTTTCTTTTAGCAAAGCATTGTGTTTGATATTAGCAAAGTTGAGAAATAAATATAGTAGGCCTAGTCGATAGAAAGTTGATGGGAAACTCCTCTTTTTAACAGAGGCCACCAAAACTCTGTTTTGTCATGCAATAGCGTAGCATAGCGTGTAGAAAATGTTGCACAACATGTTCTTATAGGAACACTTATTTCATTCCATGCATCAACCAGCTATGAGGAGCTGGCTCTTGCTGTGCAACAGGTGATCAAACTCCACCAATCCATTAGTGACTAGCCGTTAGCAAGTTTGGCAGGCTGCTAATGACCATCAGCGGCATCAGAGAGCAGTTTTGAGGAAGCCTAGTTATCGTGACTCACCGGTCACGTGGAATTTGGCTGCAATCATGACTCGTGACAGCCGATGTGGCAGTAATACGGTCACTGTAAGAAGCCCTAGGCGGAGTCAAGGTTACAGTTGAAGCTGCTTCACTCTTAGCTAGTTAGCTTTCAAAAGCGTTAGTGTTAATAGCCTGAGCCAATTTAGCTAGCTCGAACCAGCTAATCTGGATTTCAGACGTTGGCTTCGCCAAGTACCCAAACAAAGGAGAAGGAGAGTGATGAGCAGCACCACCATCAAACCACCAGGGCCGCCTCCAAGTCCATTAGCGATAATGCTGCCAAGCTCCAGCTAGCGTGTGCAGAGCCTACCAATCCTTCCAGAAGCGCTGCCAGAATAATGTCTCCGCCTCTGGCTATTCCTGATGATCTTGGAACCGCTAACCCAGGTTAGCCTAGAATCCTACCCGTAGCTGCAGGCCATGTATTTGTCAAGACAGCTGTGCGTGGCTGCATCTCACTGTAGTAGGCTGTCGGTTATGTTTTGGTTATTTGGATCTCCATTCGCCTTTTGTTAATCGCTTTTGTTTACTATTAATGTAACGAGCCTAAATATACCATAGATTGTGTCATGCCTTTATCAATCCGATATTTTGTTTACTAGGCCTACAACTTGGTACCACTGTTTTGTTCTGTTCAGTCGTTCGCTGCATTGTTTTTTGGTATGACAGCTGTGTGTACGGCTAAGCTGTTTGTAATAGCGGATTTGCCCTATCTCTCTTGTAGCCTATAGTCATTACCAAAACGACCTAGCTGTAGGGTGCTGTCCATTGTGCTGATACGGTGCAGCAGTGATCAGCTACAGATGTCAAAAGCACTCACATTTGAACTTTATTTTTATTGTGGTATGGTGTTATATAAGCAGAATTTAATATAATTCCAATGCAAGAATCCCGCAAAATATTGCCCCCTCGCCAATTTCAACTGCCCCCTTAGTCACTTTATCCTGGTGCTGGGTCTGATACAATGAGACTTGTAAATGTCAGATTGTTTTTGACCTTTCTCTCTTTACGTGACTACAGAGCTGCCTGTCTCTGTGTATCAAGTGTGTGCAGTTGCATTTGAGTCTATGTGTGTGTGTGAGAGCGAGATACGACCATTGGAATATTAATGATTGATTAGTACTGTTGTGCCTGTGCATAAATATCATGGGCGCATTAGTACTCAGCACTGAAGGGCATTAATATCCTTCTCCCCTCACTTGTCGGGCGTCCTGTGTTTCCTGTCTAATAAATTCAATTTTATTCTGGGAAGAAATCAGTAGGAAGTAGATCCGGACGTGTCCCTCTACTGTTATTCACACTCACGACAAAGTAGTCCTGAAACTTGTACCCGGAGTGACCATTCAACCATTGCAGTGATACATTGAACCGGCAGAGGAGTTACTCACTTGTTGTGGGGCTGAGTTAGAATTAATGCTAGTCGTTCCTGTCGAGTATGTTTGACAGGGTTGTGTGTGCTGAAATGAAATGCAGAGTGCTTTCGAATTCTGACATCCATTTTCAAGAGCTGAATAAAAAACAATTGACTTCCGCCAAAGACAAGACTTCGCGGAGAGGAAACCACTTTCACCTCTAGTCTACCTCTAGTGCTCTTCCTGTCTGGGGAACGTTTTCAAGAACAATCACAAACTAAATAAGGGCTATTTCTTTGCATGACGGAAAGAGAATAAAAAAATAATAGGAACTAGAAGAGCACCAACTCGTGCACTATAGTTCCGGAAGCTTCGAAACTAGATATAGCTGGTGAAACCCCCCCTCCCTCCCTCCCTCCCTCCATGGGAGACATATGTGAAATAGATAATACACAAACGTGAAATGAACAGTAAAAATTCCACAAAAAGTTCCCCCAAAAAGTTCTCTCTTGTTTCACTTTTACTTCACACACCCACAACACTGTCACCACAGACAGTTGCGGTAAACTTTAAATAGTAGGTCACCTAAATATTATGCATGCACTTTTGCTCGCTACACCCCTCACCCCCCTCTCACCCTACCTCTCTCTCTCTCTTTCACTCTTTCAGAAGGTGATGTAGAGATAAGATGCTCGAGGTGGATGGTTACTGATGATGTCAGACGTTCATAGAGGGTTATCTGAGGTTTGGATTGGTTTTCATGAGTCATGCTCGGGTGCTTCTGGGATCATGTGCCAATGATGGGAAAGATATGTCAGTTTGGGTTAGTGGGAGGTTAGGGGAAGTTATGAAGTTATGTGATGTTGACTCATAAAGTCATTAAGATACTACTTAACGAATCTGAACCGATACAAGTATTACGTGTCATTTAAAGGTATCACAACTGACATTTGCAAGACATTGTTTAAATGTTTTGAAATCTCGTTCATGGTTTAAATCAAATCAAATCAAATCAAATGTAATTATATAGCCCTTCGTACTTCACCTGATATCTCAATGTGTTGTACAGAAACCCAGCCTATAAAACCCCAAACAGCAAGCAATGCAGGTGTAGAAGTTTACTGGAACTTTTAAAAATTCAAAAGAAACTCAAAATAAAGCATATGCTTCTAGTAGTATGTCTCGTGGAGTATACCAGTCTGATAGTGAGAGTAATTCATGAGAAAAAAAACATCAACACAAACTCTAAAGTGGTTGGGAAACCACATGCCGTTGACATTCCCTGGTCTGTTTAAATCACCGTGCTTAGCCATTGAACCATCATCATTATGCAACACAGAGGTTAAGTAGCCTATAGACCGTTGAATGACATCTCTATAGACATGAACACCTGTGTTCGTGTTTTGCCATTCAACCTACAGAACTCAGTGCTTCCTTGCTTTAGTTGGGTGTCATTATATAACCATGTCATTATATACGAGACAAAGATATGAATGCAACTGGTAAAGTGTTGGTCCCATGTTTCAGGAGCTGAAATAACAGATCCCAGTCATATTCTGTACACTCAAAAAGCTGATTTCTCTCAAATTTTGTACCCAAATTTGTTTACATCCGTGTTAGTGAGCATTTCCCCTTTCGCCAAGATAACCAATCCATCTGACAGATGTGGCATATCTGTAACGGGATTCTTCTGTTGAAGGAGAGGAGGACCAAAATGCAGCGTGGTTGAAATTCATGTTTGTTTTTTAATAAGAACGTGTAAACCCGAAACAGTCCCGTGTGGCACAAACAATGACACAGGAGGCAATCACCCACAAAACCCAACACCAAACAGGCTACCTAAATATGGTTCCCAATCAGAGACAATGACTAACACCTACCTCTGATTGAGAACCATATCAGGCCAAACACAGAAACAGACAAACTAGACACACAACATAGAATGCCCACTCAGATCACACCCTGACCAAAGAAAACATAGAAACATACATAGCAAACTATGGTCAGGGTGTGACAGTACCCCCAAGGTGCGGACTCCAGCCGCAAAACCTGAACCCATTGGGGAGGGTCTTTGTGGGCATCTGGTGCTGGACGTGGCCCCCACTTCACCATAGTCTTAGTCTGCCCCATTGTCCGCTTCCGTGGCCTCCTAACCACTGCGACCCTTCTAAATGACCCCACTGGACAGAGGGGCAGCTCGGGGCAGAGGGGCGGAATCTCTGGCGTCTCTGGGCTGAGGGGCTCTGGCGCCTCTGGGTTGAGGGGCTCTGGCGCCTCTGGGCTGAGGGGCTCTGGGGCTCCTGGCAGAACTGGCGGCTCCTTGCAGACCGGCTGCACTGGCGGCTCCTTGCAGACTAGTGGCACTGGCGGCTCCTTGCAGACTGGCGGCACTGGCGGCTCCTTGCAGACTGGCGGCACTGGCGGCTCCTTGCAGGCTGGCGGCACTGGCGGCTCCTTGCAGACTGGCGGCACTGGCGGCACTGGGCAGACTGGCGACTCTGATGGCGCTGGGCAGATGGGTAGCTCAGGCAGCGCTGGGCAGACTGGCGACTCTGATGGCGCTGGACAGACGGGTAGCTCAGGCAGCGCTGGGAAGACTGGAGACTCCAGCAGCGCTGGAGAGGAAAGCTCTGGCAGCGCTGGAGAGGCGGGAGACTCCGGCAGCGCTGGAGAGGAGGAAGGCTCCGGCAGCGCTGGGCAGGCGGGAGTACCTGTAAGGATGAGACGGAGAGACAGCCTGGTGCGGGGGGCTGCCATCGGAGGGCTGGTGCGTGGAGGTGGTACCGGATAGACCGGACCGTCTTGACCGTCGGTCTTGAGCACCGAGCCTGCCCAACCTTACCTGGTTGAATGCTCCCGGTCGCCCTGCCAGTGCGGCGAGGTGGAATAGCCCGCACTAGTCTATGCAGGCGAACCGGGGACACCATGCGCAAGGCTGGTGCCATGTAAGCCGGCCCAAGGAGACGCACTGGAGACCAGATGCGTAGAGCCGGTTTCATGGCACTTGGCTTGATGCCCACTCTAGCCCGTCCGATACGCAGAGCTGGTATGTACCGCACCGGGCTATGCACCCGCACTGGAGACACCGTGCACTCCACAGCATAACACGGTGCCTGCCCGGTCTCTCTAGCCCCCCGGTAAGCACAGGAAGTTGGCACAGGTCTCCTACCTGGCTTCACCACACTTCCTGTGTGCCTCCCCAATACATTTTTGGGGCTGACTCTCGGGCTTCCTACAGCGCCGCCGTGCTTGTTTCTCCAACTCCATTCCCCTATAACCCTCCTCGCACTGCTCCAGCGAATCCCAGGCGGGCTCCGGCACTCTCCATGGGTCGACCGCCCACCTGTCTATCTCTTCCAAAGTCGTATAGTCCAGACATCGCTGCCTCTCCTGCTGTTGCTGCTTTTCACCACGCCGCTTGGTCCTGTTGTGGTGGGTGATTCTGTAACGGGATTCTTCCTGGGAAGGAGAGGCGGACCAAAATGCAGCATGGTTGAAATTCATGTTTGTTTTTTAATAAGAAAACTATACATGAATAAACTACAAAAACAACAAATGTGTAAACCCGAAACAGACCCGTGTGGCACAAACACTGACACAGGAGACAATCACCCACAAAACCCAACACCAAACACAGAAACAGACAAACTAGACACACAACATAGAATGCCCACTCAGATCACAGCAAACTATGGTCAGGGTGTGACAATATCAAGAAGCCGATTAAACAGCATGATGATTACACAGGTAATGTGCTGGGGACAATAAAAGGCCATTCTAAAATGTGCAGTTTTGTCACACAACACAATGCCACAGATGTCTCAAGTTTTGAGCGACGAGGGTGATATTGGCATGTTGACCGCAGGACTGTCCACCATAGAATTGAATGTTCAATTCTCTACCATAAGCTGCCTCCAACGTGGTTTCAGAGAACTTGGCAGCACATCCAACTGGCCTCACAACCGCAGACCACAGGTAACCACGCCAGCCCAGGACCTCCACATGGGGCCTCTTCACCTCGTCTGAGACCAGCCAATGGGACAATACAGATACACCTGTAGCTCAGAGCCTATTCAGGTAGTGGAGAGGTGAAACAGGTGTGACCTGAGACAAAGCTGTACAAAGTCAGTTTTTTCCCCCCAGCACTACACAGCTGACGCAAATAATTAAAGCTTGATGAAGAGTTTGAATCGGCGTTGGTTATTGGAATCAGCTGTGTAGTACTAGGGCAAAAACCAAAATGTGCCCCGGGGGGACTCTGGTACTCGAGCTATAGGGTTGGGAGAAAGAATTAAGAAAGAGGAGGATGAAGTCAACTGGAAGCAAGTGGCTGGAAGTTGATCAGTGCAGCACTTTTCTTTCTTACACCTCCTGTTTTACTACTTCCCTTCCCCTCATCCTCATCCTCCACCTTCATCCTCCTCTTCTCTCCTCTTTACTACTCCTCCACAACTGTTCCCCGCTCTTTCCGGAGCGGCCGCAGGTTTCCAAACAAACTTGCCGAAACATGTTGCCTGCTCATCTGTCCCCGCAGGCCCCCTGCCGCTCGCCAAATCTGCTGTGCCACAATGTAAGCAGGTGGCGCCTCGTTCCACCGAAAGAACGGGCAGAGCGCGTGGGCGTCAGGCAGACAGACGACACCAATCCCAAAGTCCCCGCTGACCTCCGAAACCTTGGCTCGGCTCGCCAAACTTTTAGTGAAAAGTTCTGGTTTTGTGCGCTCTGTCTTCCTCTTTCAGTCTCTCTCATCTGTCTCTCTCTCTCTCTCTGACCGTTTGTTTCACTCTAACTCTCTTCCTCTGTCTCTATTTTTGTCTCTTGTTCTCTGTCTTTCTCTCTCTCTCTCTCTCTCTCTCTCTCTCTCTCTCTCTCTCTCTCTCTCTCTCTCTCTCTCTCTCTCTCTCTCTCTCTCTCTCTGTTTTTCTCTGTTTACTTTGCAGGGGGTTTTGTTCAGTGGCGTGAAACTGGTAGCAGGCCTCAGGCCAGGCGGTTGCAGTCACGTGTTAATGAATGGAACAGTAGTGGGCGCATCTGATGCGGCTGGCGATTCTGTCAACTGATTCTCATCTGTTGTGTGTGTGTGTGTCTCTGTGTAAGTGTGTTTGTGCGCGTGAGTGTGTGTGTGTGACAACAGGTGCAGAGCAGCTCTGTGCGCATTGACACGCTGCAGCCTGTGCTGTGCCAACACAGGTGATTTCCACTCAGTGAAGCTGCGCCCACACGCTGGCCGTTTCCACACATCGGGGCTTGTGAAATCTGTTTCTAGCGGTTTTGTGACAGTTTGATTATACAGCCAATGTCTCCGCTAAAGTTAGTGATAACTTCAACCCTCAACTCGTTTGTCCTTTGATTGATAAATCATGTCTGGGGGAGCTAACAGTGGAAACAAAGGTTCACAGACACATGTGATATGGAAACACCTGCCACATACACCCCGTAGTCAAACGTCTTTCTAGCGAACACAACGACCCAACGGAACGTGTTTGCTCACACTGACAACATCCTGAGTACTGTAGATGTAGAGTAGTCAAAAGGCCTCAAGCACCAGTAACATTTACTCGTGACTACTACCTGTCACGAGCTCCCAAAGCAATTTAACAACTCAAACAAAAGCTAGTTTGAGTCCTAATCCTTGTTCTGACGCCACCGGCACACCGGAGCCGAGCGCCAAACCATCAACCACATTTCCGCACATTGTTCTCCGACGTATATGGGCGAAGAACAAATGAGTCGGGAGACCAGAAACGTGATTTTCCTCAGAGAGAGATGTTTTTTTTTGTAGCGTATTCTGAGTCCAAAAATAACAAATAAAAGAAAGGAATAAATGAGTGCGTTTTGAACACAGGCTAGCAGGGTTTGGCAGCCCTGTCGGGACAGGATGGAGGAGGGGAGTTGGAGTTGGAGAGAGGGAGGGAGAGAGGGAGAGAGAGACAGAGAGAGCATGGCATCCACACATCTGTCCACACAGCACGGGGTTCCAGAGACACCCACCACAGAAGCGGGCTTAACCTTCTCCTCCCCCGCCACCTGTTCATTAGCATGTGCCCCCCCCCACCGAGCCACCGCCATTTTGCACTCCTCCTTTCTCTCACTCTCTCTCTCTCGCTTCCTCGTTCACTCATTCTCTCAGTTCACTTGATTCATCTTTCCATCTCTCTTTCTCTTTCTCTCTCGCTCTCTCGCCATCTCTCCCACCCTCCATCCCTCTCTCTCTCTCTCTCTCTCCGGTTGATGGCGAGCCGTTGGGACCGTCGTTGTCAGCCCAACCGTAATCTACCATCTGATTGAGCTTCCATTGACCGTGGAGGCTTGTAGCACGGAGAGCCAAGGCCAACTTTGTTGGAGGGGAGAGAGAAAAAGAGGGCTTGATGAATTGTCTGTGAAAGTGTATCTCTCTTCCCACATCCCTACCCCCTGGTGACTCTCGCCTTGTATCAGTCCCATTTCTCCACCACATGGTTTGTAATTTGAGCGCTATTGCTCGTGGCATCAGTCATACTTGGCCCATTTTAATCTCTATGCAGTATCATCAAAAAAAGAGAAAATGACAAGATGTATCATATTGAGGTACGCCAGAGAATATCCTTGAACATCCAACATAGAAATAGCTAGATTAGACTTGGTAGATCAAAACCTTACAAGGTCACGGCACGACAGTGTAGTAAACAAAAGCCACAAAACAACACATTGTTGCACGTTTCTTTGATACACCATATCAATGGATGCAAACGCACAAACAATTTTGACTCAATTTTGCACAGAATCTTCTCTCAAATCAACATGGGATAATTATTGTACAGAACTTACATTAACACAAATTAAACCAATACTCTACAGTGTTTTCATTTTGAACAATATTTTTTTTTTTTGAAAACATACTTTGATGTATTTATATAGGGCAAATTGTTCCAATCTGTCCTCTTCATCCAATACTTTTCATCCTCCAGAAATGCCTTGCTGACTTGCGTTCTGCACTCTCGGATCCTGCATGAATCCACACACATTCCTTTTGACTCTTTAATTGCTTTTGCACAGTGCCCAGATGACGATAAAGACGAGTTGGTGACAACATCTCAATTTCTCTCCCCACTGAACACTTCCCATTTCAATTATGCTCATCGTTTTTTTTTCTCTCTCTCTCCCTGTTCTCACTCTGAGGTTGCTAATATAAAATTTCATTTCCTGTAAGGCCGCCAATTTCAGTATCTGATGGCGTTTCACTCGGTTATCCATGCATGGTGTTATCACACAGACTGAGACAGGTCCTCATAACCCTTGGAGGGAAGGGCCGCAGGGCCCATAGGCCTGGTATTACATACCAAATATGCAGAAATACTCTAGACCAGGGTTTCCCCGCCCAGAACCCTGCTCTAGACATCTTGATAGCTTAGATACGATGCCAGCAAGACTGGCTAGGCCTTAGAAATACAATATATAGAAAGGGCTTGGAACCTCTAACCCCGACAATTTGTCTAGTAAACTCATTGGTACACTCACAGTGGCTGACTTGGTATTGGTGAGGATTCTATTAGATTCTACCAGATCCGATGTCTACGGGCTAGACTTCCTTGACACGATGTTCAGTCAGTATAAAGTTCAAAGGGACTGATGCGAGATGTTATCAATTTATTTGAGAGGCAGTAAACCATTCATATTGTCTTGCCTTTCAGTGTAAATCAGGCCTAACTGTAGTGTTGGAAACACATGCTTAAATGGTGAGAATGTTGAAGAGGCATTTGGTTTGACCCGAAAAGACTGTTAAGAGCTGGACAGAAATTGCTGACGTGTTCAACCAAAAAATCAGAGGCCTATCTGAAAATGTGACATGGCATGTAACACAAGACTTCTCAAAAAAGGGAATGTAGGAGTAACTTTTACCACATGGAGAAAGGTTTTCGTAGATCTGGCATATGACGTCATTTGAGTGTACTTTCCCGAGCTCTCCCAAACAAAAATAAAATCCTTTTCAAGGAGGCCCTTCAGGAAACAGAACAACCGTGTGGG
This sequence comes from Oncorhynchus keta, assembly GCF_023373465.1. NCBI lineage: Eukaryota > Metazoa > Chordata > Actinopteri > Salmoniformes > Salmonidae > Oncorhynchus > Oncorhynchus keta. The sequence continues at coordinate 40,672,879 of NC_068455.1, forward strand.
GGTTGAATCAACATATTTCAGTGGATATTGCAATATTACAAAGAAAGCTATTAAACACACATCCCACATCACCAAAGTCTGATATCATAACTTTTATTACTCCCCCAAGCTCAAATGTAATATTTCCTGCTCAAATTGCTTTCTGTTCAAAAACCATATCTAAAGTCCAACATGCAAGTAAACAGTCGAATTCTAGGTGGTACCTCCATCATCTTTTTGACAATAAAGAAACAAACCAAATAGCAATTACTATGTGGACACAGAGCAATAAACATGCAAACCAATCAAAAAACACTACATAGCCATCCCAGATAAGTACTTTTACATGATGTTGTTGTAAAAGGTTCCCATAGTTAAAAGTGTTTCAAAGGTCTCACTCGCAAACATTAGGGCTCATAAAACGAACCTTATCACAGTCAAGTGTATAGATGTTCTCGATGTGAACTTTTGCTACTGGTTGCGGGTCAGATTTGTTTTCTCTCTCTCTCTCTCTCTCTCTCTCTCTCTCTCTCTCTCTCTCTCTCTCTCTCTCTCTCTCTCTCTCTCTCTCTCTCTCTCTCTCTCTCTACTCTCTCTCTCTCTCTCTACCTCTCTACCTCTCTCTCTCTCTCTCTCTCTCTACCTCTCTACCTCTCTACCTCTCTCTCTCTCTCTCTCTCTCCTCTCTCTCTCTCTCTACCTCTCTCTCTCTCTCTCTCTCTCTCTCTCTCTCTCTCTCTCTCTCTCTCTCTCTCTCTCTCTCTCTCTCTCTCTCTCTCTCTCTCTCTCTCTCTCTCTCTACCTCTCTCTCTCTCTACCTCTCTACCTCTCTACCTCTCTACCTCTCTACCTCTCTACTCTCTCTCTCTCTCTCTCTCTCTCTCTCTCTCTCTCTCTCTCTCTCCCTCTCTCTCTACTCTCTCTCTCTCTCTCTCTCTCTCTCTCTCTCTCTCTCTCTCTCTCTCTCTACCTCTCTACCTCTCTACTCTCTCTCTCTCTCTCTCTCTCTCTACCTCTCTACCTCTCTCTCTCTCTCTCTCTCTACCTCTCTACCTCTCTCTCTCTCTCTCTCGATGATTTCCTTTTTGATGCTGTAACTATGTACATGTTTAACTGTGTTTCTCACGGTCAGACTTACTCCTCACAATATAAGTCACATGTTATGGCTGACCTCGTTTTGAAGTTGGGTGTTTCTCACCGTGGTGTTTATGTGTGAAGCCAGGTTACGTGTTGTAATCGAAAAGGGACGTTCCACTCCAAAATCAGTGTTCATCAAATGTTTTCAGATCTCCATAGTATTCTCACGTCGACATGTTGATTGTCGATCTAGCTACGTGCTTTACATTTAAACGATTAGACAAGACAAACACCACAGATCTAGAAATAGCACGCTGCTCATCTTTCGTGGCAGCATATAAGCTGGAACGACAAACCAGATGGTCTGGCACTTAGATTCAGCTTGACATTACACTACCTTTGAGGTGAGAAAACATCGGACAAAATTGGATTTTGGAGTGTACTGTCCCTTTTAAGCGAAGCCTATCCTAAACGTTTACCACGGTAGCAAAAGTCTGTCATTGATGAGTGAACATTCATGCGGTAGGACAACTATATCACCGAAAAGCTAGAGTGGCTGAGTTCAAGTGCTATCACTTCAGTATCAGAAAGTAGCCGACCCTGATGGTGCTCGGTAAATATGCTGCAAGAATGACTTTATCTTCACAGTTTACGCTGGGTGGGAGAGATAACGGTCCAGTGTGCACTCTAAACGATCGACCGAGCCTTTCATATAGGGCCTTTATGCAACCGACAGCCATATCTGTGTGTTTTCTCTCGCTATTACGATGCAGTTGTCTTCCCGACAAAAGAACAATCAATACCCCCAACAGATGAAGATGAAAAGAATGTACAGAGCTTTTTCTCTCGCTCTCTCTTGTTCTCTCTCTCTCGCTCTCTCTCTCTCTCTCTCTGAGAGTCTCCTCTTTTGAGGTCAATGGATTGGGAGAAGTGGGAAGAATTAATGGTATGTCCAGATTAGTAACAAAATGCCCTGTATTTATATTGAAGTCTGGAACTCAGTCAAATAAATATATCACCTCTGACCAATAAGGGGAATTTCACACATTGTTATGACGTTAAAAACAAATTTAGATGTATTTAACAGTGAAATACCAAATGTATCTCACGTATACGTTAATCGGCATCAAATTTCCTGTGGAGAAACCACATCATGTTTAGGTTATAGAGTTGTATTACCAGTCGTGTGTTTGTGCCAGGTGTACTGTGGTACCATGCTGTGCTGGATTGCATTATGGGATTTTTTTTGGCCCAGCCTCAACTCCGTAACACGTTCATCCCCTATTTTTTTTCTCCCGTTATGGTCAAATTCAATTTCACCCTGCCAGAGTCACGAAGGTGGTGGTGGCATCTTCATTAGAGCAACACAGGCAAACACAGCTAACCATTTATTAATTAGCGGCTCAGTTGTCTTTTAATTATAAAATGAGTTGTCTTATTAGGGGGCTCACCCGCTCACCTGATCCGCCCTCCCCGCTCGCCTCTCTTTCCCACGTACGGCCTTTCGTAAGGACCGCAGCTCATGTGGGACCTTGAAACTTCTGCCTGCACATTGTGACTGTAATAAGGCCGTCACCGGCTCATGAAAAGACCATGGCAAACAGGTGACTGCCGCTTCTGATAAGTCAGCAGCAGAGATTAGCCTAGCGCCGCGTCTTCCCACCGTCGACGCCACAGGCAGACTGCTACGAGCTTCTGATAAGTCAGCAGCAGAGATTAGCCTAGCGCCGCGTCTTCCCACCGTCGACCCTCAGCCAGACTGCTACGAGCTTCCAGCAGCAGAGATCGACCCTCGACCCTCAGCCAGACTGCTACGAGCTTCTGATAAGTCAGCAGCAGAGATTAGCCTAGCGCCGCGTCTTCCCACCGTCGACCCTCAGCCAGACTGCTACGAGCTTCTGATAAGTCAGCAGCAGAGATGAGCCTAGTGCCGCGTCTTCCCACCGTCGACCCTCAGCCAGACTGCTACGAGCTTCTGATAAGTCAGCAGCAGAGATTAGCCTAGCGCCGCGTCTTCCCACCGTCGACCCTCAGCCAGACTGCTACGAGCTTCTGATAAGTCAGCAGCAGAGATTAGCCTAGCGCCGCGTCTTCCCACCGTCGACGCCACAGCCAGACTGCTACGAGCTTCTGATAAGTCAGCAGCAGAGATTAGCCTAGCGCCGCGTCTTCCCACCGTCGACGCCACAGCCAGACTGCTACGAGCTTCTGATAAGTCAGCAGCAGAGATTAGCCTAGCGCCGCGTCTTCCCACCGTCGACGCCACAGCCAGACTGCTACGAGCTGCTCCCCTCCCTTGCTCCATGCGAACCCAGCGTCAGCCTGCAAATTTTTACAGCTCTCCAAAATCATTATTGGCAATTAGCGTTCGTCAGGGAAGACAGCAGCTGGTTGTAATTACAGGTAGCCCCTCATTACTTCTCAGTGTAGAGAGGAGAGGAGTGGAAAGGGGGGAAAAACACAGCTCTGGAGCCAGTGTTGATATTTATTTATATACTTCTTTACCTGGAATGTTGAGACACAAATGTCTGCTTTGGTGTAGCCGCTATTCGCAGGTGTTGATAGGAAGGAGGAGATAGATGAAGCTCACTGTAAACATCTGACATCAGAAACGTTATGGTTGTACTGTAGTTGTGGAGCTGAAGATTGTTTGTGGGCTTTGCACTCTGGCTGCTCTTGGTGCTCATATTATAAACTGCAGGGTTCTCCAACTGGTGGCCCGTGGGCTGAATTTGGCCCACTGGTAGGGTTTTTTGTCCTCCAAAGTTTTCTGAGCAAAAAACCCCCACAAGGAAATAAGCTCCAAGTGATTTTTATTTAAGAATTCCTTTTCCCAAGTATTCCTACGCATAATATAGACAAGGCATGATCGCATACACATGTAAGGAAGGTTTGAAATGATTATGTTTTAGTCAAACATTATATCTGTTTGAGCTTTTTTGCGGTCAATTTACAGTCTACAAATGATTTGCAATTACGGTACCAGTCAAAAGTTTGGACACACCTACTCATTCAAGGGTTTTTCTTTATTTGTATTATTTTCTACATTGTAGAATAATAGTGAAGACATCACAACTATGAAATAACACATACGGAATCATGTAGTAACTGAAAAAGGGTTCAAATATATTTAATATTCAAGATTCTTCAAAGTAGCCACCCTTTGCCTTAATGACAGCTTTAAACACTCTTGGCATCCTCTCAACCAGCTTCACCTGGAATCCTTTTCCAACAGTCTTGAAGGAGTTCCCACATATACTGAGCACTTTCTGACTGCTTTTCCTTCACTCTGCGGTCCAACTCATCCCAAACCATCTCAATTGGGTTGAGGTCGGGTGATTGTGGAGGCCAGGTCATCTGATGCAGCATTCCATCACTCATTCGTATAATGGCTTCGAAGTTTCCTTTGTTAGCAAATAGCCCTCTGAAGCTGTGAGAACTCAAATGACTTGAGGTTGATGTGACCTGACATAGCGTGGTACGCTGATACCCTGTCCTAATATGGAAGGAGTGACCTTTTCCAAAGCGGTACGGTACTGCACCTCACAAAATGATCACATTCACCCCCCTTGCCAGCAAAGACATTCCTACCTAATCATCACTCCAAAGCTTTCCCTGGAATCGGTAATGCAGTGATGTGTTTTTAGTGCACGCCTCAAGGTAGTTCGGCTCATTAAATTTGTCCGTAAAACCTCTAATACTGTCCATCAACTTCAACTGTTTCCATCAAAGGACCTCCTTTCAAGATGTATTCTCCTCCTTTCAACCTGGTTCAAGATTTTCTGATATGTTTTATTGTTTTACGAGGGCCTTTTCGGATGTACTCAGGCCAAAACCGTCCACCTGACACAATTGAACCCTTAGTTTATTAAGAATCTCATAAAATTGAAATACATATCATTCTTTTCATATTTTCTGGGCTGTATACCAAATACATGTCATTTCTTTAAAGCGCCTTGTACCATGCTGGGCAAAGATTGATGAAGATTCATTTGAATTTCACAATAGCCAAACCCTTACACAATGCTGTCACACCAATGTGTGTATCATTTGATAACTATATTAGGCGATACATGTATTTCTGAGTCTGAAACCATGAGGTAAACACACTTCTATGAATAGACTGGTCTCCTATGAGTAGTTCATTAATGCCATCTGAATGCATGATATGTTTGAGCAGTTGGGGGTTTGAAAAACCCACAGAGCAAGCGTGGCTTAGGGCAACAATAGAGCCAATTAACCTCGGGCAAACGAACTGTGGAGCGAGTCCACCGGTTGCCACCGCCTCCTAATGTGCACCGTGACTTCCACCCCACTCTTACACTCTTACCTCACATGGAGGAATGAAGGTGGCAAGTCAACGGCCTGAGTCAGGGTGTAGGTTTCAACATGGAGGTCAGGTCACTAACATGCTAGCTCGCATGGCCCCCCCTGTAAGAGCTTTACAGAGGGCAATGCTAATAGCAGCCAAGCATTAGCTTCTTAACCTCTCTTAGCCTTGAGCTAGTGGGTTATGTCTGGTGGTTTTCGGAGGAATATGTTTTGTCTGAGGGTAAAGGAGGTATGTTCTGGACTGGAAACTGAGGTAAAAATGAATGCGGTGTAGTTTTGAGCATATTTATGAAATGGAACATGCGCAGGTTATCATGAACATTCACAACTCATGGTTATGTTGTCTGATCAGTATACTAGTCATTTGTTTTTAAGACATCCCCACTAGTTTGTCACTCAGACTCCTAGTCCACCAATCGTGGACCTTGACTGACGGTCTCCTAGAGAGGTGGTCATGTTCTTCTGGATCAGACTGGGTCGCCTCCATGACATCTCTGTGGCTGACTGACCCTCTCTGAGTTAGATTAATAATGGCTGGAGCCTCAATGCTAAAGTCAGGGTGAAAGACTGTTGGGTCAAATTTACTACCAGTTATCTTTCGAATAAGTCCTTTTAAAAAGTTGGATTTATTGCTATTTTCTATGATATGACATTTGAATGGTGTGCATGCATTTCTTTAGCCTTGTAACAAATACTTTCCCCATTTGGTATGGGACTCCCTTTAGAAATGTGTACCTTCTAATTCGTAAATAAACCACAAAGCGTTATCCTTTTTGGGGGACTTTCCTGGTAAAATAAAATGTTTACAGGCCCCAGAAAACCTCCTTTGCACTGGTCTTTGTAACGGCAAATCTGTCTCCCAACAAAGCCTTTTTTCTAAGTGTCTCCAGACTAGAATAGGCCTACCAGCATCCTGGCACTGAAATAGTTTGCATTTGCATCGGATTTCTCATTTCCACTGTAGCCCATCCAAAGCAAATACAAAGGACAACTGTCACATTAAAATGGGAGCTGAAATGACTGGAAGATTTTTGATTAATCTTGTCTGGCTTGTGCTGGTCCTCCTTTTTATTTCTTGCCATGAAAAGTTGGAAGTGAATAAGAACCGGAGCTTTAGAGAAAAGATCAAGTGTGTAACGATTGAACAGATGGAATTCTGACTAAATGAGACAGCCAATGCATGGATACTAATGCACTACGAGCTGTAAGTTGTTGAATACGGTACTTTTGTATCGTTTAAAAAAAAAATCCAAGTAGGAATTTTCTAGCACTAATTCTCTGTAGAGAAGAGTGAAGAGAGGTGTCATAGAAATCCAAGTTGTCTGGACTTAGTTGTCAAATGATACAGTATCTCTGTGAAATGACCATTTGATGTTATAATCTATACAAGCTTTGGGAAGCCTAAATCCTCCTTTGTTTTGGCAGTATCTCATACTCATGCAGTGTCATATCATATTTTTTTATAATTCCTTACTTCTAAACCGCTTGCTTCACAAATACTATAAATCTTAGATGAAGATTAGAAACGAATCAGCTCTAAACATTAGTTAAGTGTCACAGTCCTCAAGAGCTATTTTCTTTCTTTTGATTCATGCTTTCTGCTGGCAGAACTGTAGACGCCCCTTCATCCTTTGAGTAACGACTGTCAGTATCATACATCATGTCAGTATCTCATTCTGGCAGACACAGTTGTCAGAGATGGAGTCAGAAATAACATAGAGAAGCTGCCCCAGACTTCTAACTTATTGCTTTCAGTCTTCTCGGACGTGCGTGTGTGTGTGTGTGTGTGTGTGTGTGTGTGTGTGTGTGTGTGTGTGTGTGTGTGTGTGTGTGTGTGTGTGTGTGTGTGTGTGTGTGTGTGTGTGTGTGTGTGTGTGTGTGTCCATATGTGCATGTGTGTCCAGAATGTGAAAATCTCTTCGTATTCTATCCAATCTGTTGCATTGCAGTGAAATATTCAGGTGTCGCTGGTTCAAACGGACCGTGACGTAGACCTGTCTGGTAACCTTAGTGCAAGAGGAGCGACGGCCTCAGATTGATGCACGCCTGCACAATCAATGCACTTGAAAGGCTCAAGCATATCCTTACAAGGAATGTTCAATTTACTCTTGAAGTATTATGTCATTTTGTTCTAGCGCTGCAGACGGTACTGCAGTGCTACATTTTAAAACGTTGAGTCAGATTTCATTTACCAGCTCTTTCATCTGTTTTAACTCAGTGAGGCGAGGTGTGTGTGTGTGTGTGTGTGTGTGTGTGTGTGTGTGTGTGTGTGTGTGTGTGTGTGTGTGTGTGTGTGTGTGTGTGTGTGTGTGTGTGTGTGTGTGTGTGTGTGTGTGTGTGTGTGTGTCTGTGTGTCTGTGTGTGTGTGTGTGTCTGTGTCTGTGTCTGTGTCTGTGTCTGTGTCTGTGTCTGTGTCTGTGTGTGTGTGTGTGTGTGTGTGTGTGTGTGTGTGTGTGTGTGTGTGTGTGTGTGTGTGTGTGTGTGCGCGAGAGCGTGCGACACCCTACCAGGGACTATTACGTGGAGACAGCAGGTATAATATCTGCAAACCTTTGCTGCTGTGCTGGATAAGTAATGGCTTCAAGACGTCACTTTTATCTGTAGACACACTCCTGCAGCTGGGCCTGTGTATTCTCCTCTTACTCTCTCTGTATGATATACAGGTGTGCCCTAATATGTGCTCGTGTGTGTGCGTCTGTGTGGGTGTGTGTGTGTGTGTGTGTGCGTGCCTGCGTGTGTGTGGCGCCACAACCCCGCTTTGCCCCACACACAAAAGTGGTTATGAAAAACCCAGATAGGCTCTAGACTGACACATTAATTTCCGTAACGGCTGCAGATGCGGGGGCGTCACTATTTAAGCCGCTTTACTCGTATATATCCCCACAGACGTCAACACTGGGGGAGAGAGGAGAGAGCCGGGTGCCACTGGGGGTGTCCCATCATGCACTAGGAGAGCGGACCTTAAAACGTGGCAATGAGATACTGGGAGAGGAGGAGGGCTGGTTGAAGAGAGGGAAGAGGATGATGCAGAGAAGGAGAGATAGAGTATAAGATGGAGAGAGAGAGGAAGATGGAGGGAAAGACAGAGAGAGACAGACAGACTGAGAAAAACAGAGTGCGAGGGAAGAAAAAGACAAAAGACAAAAGAGAAAGATGGAGAGAGAGAGAGAGATAAGGCTGCAGCTCCAGCCCCTGCTCCATGGGAGGTAAACCGCAATCATTTACAAAAGGTAAATGCTGTCAGGACGCGGGGCGTTTAAAGGCACTGCGCTGCAGGTGTGATTTATGAGCTCACTGCGGGGTTATAAATCAAAACGCCTTTGTTTCCAGAGGCTGCCGCCCGCGTCAAGCCTCTACCGTCCCACAATTCCTCTCTCTCTCTCTCTCTCTCTCTCTCTCTCTCTCTCTCTCTCTCTCTCTCTCTCTCTCTCTCTCTCTCTTTCTCTCTCTCTCTCTCTCTCTCTCTCTCTCTCTCTCTCTCTCTCTCTCTCTCTCTCACTCTTTCTCCATCTCTCTCTATCTCTCTCTCTCTCTCTCTCTCATTCTCTCTCTCTTTGCAGACAACAATAAAGACAGAGTACAGGAGCGTGGCGTTGAGGAAAAGGATGGATGGATAGAGATTGAAGGCAAGTGGATAGAGGTGACTGTGGATGGAGTCTATCAACAGAGTGTTGAGCCAGGGAATGGTGTGTGTGTGTGTGGGGGGGGTCACTGAACCGAAGTAAATCATGCAGTCATATACAGGGTTTTACTTTAGGATGTGCGTTTCGTAATGTCATTCTGGCCAATCATTTAGTGTCCCTCCCTGGGCCGGCCTTGGTGGTATTTGCCTCAGAACTCCAAATGTCTCGGCTCAGATGGCAAATACGGCTGACTATTTCAATGTGATGATCAGCATATAATTCCAAATGTGGCAGGCCATAACAGGCTCTATGGTCGTATCGTCTGTATTAACCAGACATAGGGCCTATTGATTTGAACTTGGAGTGGGAGTGGATGGCGCCACAGCAAGGTCACTCGTCCCTTGTCATGCATATGACCATAACATTGTTAACATTCTCTCACAGCCATATAGTGAAAGCATCTCTTCTCTGGAGAGCACACACATCTGTTTATGGTGTAAGAAATATGCATTCTTATCACGAGTCCCCATCAGTTCCCATCACTGCTGACGTCGAACAGTTGGGGTCCGACATGAAAGAAAAAAAAGACTGTAGGATACTACGGTGTACTATTCACTGTGGCGTACCGTAGTTTACTGTAGTATTTATAGTGAACTATAAACATTGAAAAAAAAAGTCAACTGTAGTATGTACTATAGTAATTAATGTAGCGTTTTCACGGACTGTAGTATTTACTGTGGTGTTTTTGCCGACATAATTGTAGTTAGGAAACCTACTAGAGAAATACTAAAACAACATATTTTCCATTACCTGTAGGTAGGTAGGACTGGGATCTGAACGGATAGCCTGTAGGGAACACAATATTGTGCATACTTGGCATGTAGGTTTCTCACTCATGAGTGGCACAAATTGGGATATGGGGAGGGGAATGGGCAGGGCATATGCAAATGAAATACTGTAGTATTTACTGTAGTTCAAAAAGTGTAGTGTTTTTGCGGACTGTGATGTTTTGCTGACGTTACCGTAGTATTTAGGACACTGCTGTTGGTTTTGTCTTATTGGTTACACCTGTTTCTTGTTTAGGTTCTTAGTTGGGCTATTTTAGCCGGAAAGGCCCGCCTGCTCTTTGTGCGGGCTTATTTTTCCCACTGTGTTTTTTGTGTGTGGTAGTGCGTTTCATTTTGTTTTCTCTCCGGACTGGTTAGGTCCTGGTTTTGGGCCGGCCGTTTATGTGCGCCCGGTATTGGCGTGTACTAGTGTCTCTGGGACGGAATAAAAAGCATTGTTCTGTACCTTCTGCCTCCTGCGCCTGACTCCGCACCCACTACGCCTAAAACGCGTCACAGTGTGAATAATACTGTAGTATTTACTCTAGTATTCCACAGTATACTACAACATTAAGTTCTGCACATGATCGAGGGATACTACAGCGTGTAGTATCGTATTCCACAGTGTACTACAGAATTCTATCGTAAGTACTGTAGTATTTTTTTTTATGTGGGGTGATTTGGATAAACACCATATATCCCGAATCCTTACTGTTGGGTTCACACATTCATAAGGACATGTATACACACAAGCATGCATGCACATGCACACACATATATCTTTGTTCTAACATTTCACCAAGATCAACCATGTGCAAACGCCACTGATGTGACCCAATTAATAGCAGTGACCCGTGACTTGCTTGGCAGTGATTGGCCACAATAATGTGCAATACGAATGCATAATTGACCAAGCCACAGTCTACTGTCGGTTGGATTAAGCAGCATTGAGTCAAGGCCGAGACAATGTGGATGGCTGTCATAGAAAGCTCATTTATCTGTCGTTATTTCAGCAGAATGATATCAGGCTGACATCCCTGACCATTTACACATACTGCATGTGAAGAAGCACACACTCCACATACCGTAGTGTATGTGAGTATGTGAGGATCCACTGAACCATGTGGAAAGAGAGACTGGAGTTGTGGAGATGAGATATGTGGAATGACAAGGCGGTGAAAGCACTCTGATTCCACGCTGCTCTATGGCTATTGGCCACTACCAGAAAAGAAGAAGATAACTGTTTGTACTCAAGGTTTAGGGTAACAGGCTGGAACCTTCCGGAAAAAAATGTCACTGTTGGACAGTATACCATACATTTAAAGGAATTAGGATACAATGCACAATTTAGAGGGTAAAGGTCTGTTGTAGTTGGGGGTGGACTTTGCATGTTGGATAGAGATAATTGGTGAGGGGGAAGGGGTTGATAATGACGAGGGTTAGGGGCATTTGGGCGACTGGTAGGGGTGAAGGGTAGATTGGGGTTAGGGTGTAGGCTAGCCTGATAGTGGCATTCTTCAAGATCTCCCATCTATTCACATGCACAAATTCACACGCACACACACACACACTTTCCGCTGTCTTAATGAGTTGGTGGCTAGGCGGGGCGTGTGAGAGAGAGAGCTCCGTTTTTGAAGCCCCTAATCACATCAGAGCTCCACTCCTCCAGATGAGACCTCCTCAAGGTCACCTGGCGCAGGGGTCACACAGAAAAAATGACCTGGAAACTCATAGCCTGAAGGGGCCTGAGGGGCATAGACAGCCCATTGAAGAATCACGCAATGTTTCTGTCATTAGTATATTGTCCAGGGGACTAATGGGAATGAAGGAATGTGCCGTGTTCTGGCATTTAGTTTGTGCAGAGCAAGAACAAAGTGGATACGCTACATTTCTTTAGCGTTCTGTGTTACTGTGATTTTTCTGCAGAGTCTATCTATTCACATCTTGTCTTTGAGGGTCTTATCAAAAGACACGGACGAAAACAGCAAGGCAAACCTCGCGGAAAAATCTCCAAAGCAAATTGCCAGGTGAAACCCCGGCTAATCAATTTCTTAACATAACCACGTTCCCCCTGCACGCCGCAGTGTATCAGCCAGCCTGAACAGAAAGCAATTGTATTTTCGCAAAATGAACACATCACGCTCCACTCAAAACATAATGTGACCATAAATCAGCTCCAAATAGCAGCCACTGGGCTGAACAACAGAGAATGAAGCTGTAAACCCGAGTCTCCGACCTGACCTGAATCCGCCGCTGATATTTTGATTTCCCAGTAGAGCTCATCTCTGCCCTGCTCCTGTGTTTTAAATTCCAGTGGGAGGCTATTAATGCATAGCCTGTCGAACCGATCCACATGTATGGCGTTCAGACCATGCTGGAGACAAAATTGGTACTCTGTCCACGAAGACGCAGAAGGGAAGGAATAGACAGAACCACCTTGGACACAGACAAGCAGGACAGTATTAGGAGGGTTATTATTCAGCATGGGCTTCTGGATGTCTTCGCGGAGGAATCCAATTGGGTTTCTTTGCTACAGAGAGACCTGGGGGGTGTTTTGTATGTCTGTTAGGCCTGGGAGGAGGCTGGGGCCATTAGACGCTGTCTGTCTGGATAGAGTCCTGTCTATTTCTCTCTCCACTGCCACATTGGCCTGTCACATACCTTTGGTTCTGTCACCCAATATCCGGCCCTGTCAGTAATCTGGAAATGAGAAAACGAGAGAGTGTATATTTTAGCGTATCTGCCGGTCTGTCTGTCTGCCTGTCTGTCGGTCCGCCTGTCTGTCAATCTGTCTGTCTCTCTCAGGTATATAGGGAATACGTGGGACTTGTCTGGCGTCACCCTAATGATCATGCACACTCGTGTTCCACTACCACTAATTGCCACCTATATTAAGCATGGCTGAATGCCGTCTAGACAGTTTAATTAAGAAATCATCTCCGAAATACTATTAACCTTTTAACGGAAGGAGGGCATCTTCGCCGCATCGCCATCCACTCCTGCAGTGCCTTGTAGCAGAGCTGTAGCCACCGGCCTCATGGTCCTAATTTGTTAAAGGCAATATGCAGAAGGCTCCAACAGCAATGGCGTCACTCAAATACAGTACATTGATGATTTTCCTTTCAAACGTATCGTCGGCCAGGTAAAACTCTCCCTGTGTCAATTACGGAACCCCTTTATTTGGTGCGTCTTTGACTCATTCCCCGTGCCCAGCGGGAGATCTCTCATCAGACCACATATTTACAGCCCTTTCGACCCCGTATGAAACATTTATATACAATGGAGGATAAGAACGGAGTGGATGTGTCGCCCTGCCGGCCAGAGATAGCGGGCCTCCCTCTCGCCCCTGCCCGCCTCATTGTTTCGATTTAGCTCCCGTGCATCACGCTAAGTCATTTTTGTGGAACAAATTCCGAGTCTTAACTCGTGTCACAATGTATCAGTCACATT